>NC_058109.1:174893-282393 GCF_914725855.1 Thunnus albacares
GTCTTCCTCTACATTAATCTTCTTCGTCATCTCTTTGTGCTCCTGTTCAGTTGTTTTGTTCATTAAAGAGGTTTTAAATGAAGTTGCAGTCTGTAGAAAATGTATGAACGTTCTAAGGTTTAAAACAGCGACGTCCTCACAGAGCAGAGCGACGTCCTCACAGAGCAGAGCGACATCCTTACAGAGCGACATCCTCATAGAGCAGAGCGACGTCCTCACAGAGCGACGTCCTTACAGAGCGACGTCCTTACAGAGCGACATCCTCATAGAGCAGAGCGACGTCCTCACAGAGCAGAGCGACATCCTTACAGAGCGACATCCTCATAGAGCAGAGCGACGTCCTCACAGAGCGACGTCCTCACAGAGCGACGTCCTCACAGAGCGACGTCCTTACAGAGCGACATCCTTACAGAGCGACGTCCTCACAGAGCGACGTCCTCACAGAGCGATGTCCTCACAGAGCGACGTCCTCATAGAGCAGAGCGACGTCCTCACAGAGCGACGTCCTCACAGAGCAGAGCGACGTCCTCATAGAGCAGAGCGACGTCCTCACAGAGCAGAGCGACGTCCCCAAACACCCACTTTGGTTACCATCTCGTTTATTGGTTTTAGACCGAAGACTAAAACTGATTTTGTTAAAATAAGATTTTAAAGTTTAATAAATGAATGAAAGTGTAAACTGCAGTTATGTGATGCTGATCGCAGCATCTAAAGAAAAGACTGCAGATGGTTCACTGATATCAGGGTTAAAGGTTTTTAATGAATATTGAAATACAGTCAAACAGGCAACGTTCTGTACAGACAGTTTGTGTTCGTCTGAGGTGCAGAAACAACGTTAACAAAGATTTAAACAAATCACTTTTTCTTCAAAAAGCATTTAAAGGATTTTGAATAAAATACAACTTGATTTTCATCTTGACAGTTGGTGAACATTAAAAACAACGTGTTTATAATATTTGCCAAATATTATCAGGTTATTTTAACAGAAGTTCTATGTTGTTGTGTTCAAACATTAATGCAGAAAAGTTTTAAAAGTTTGGACTCACAGGTGGACAGTCAGACTCACTGGTTCATGACATTTTAAAAATCGACTTATTAAATTTTACTTTCAAAAAAACAATCTTTAGTAAAGAAAAGAGACTTTCAGTTGACTTTTCTTGGTGCCCTTTATGAGGAAGGAAACAAAGAAAGGATGAAGACTAAAGGACACTCGTCGTCATGGAAACTGTAAATAAAGTGGATGAATGAGTGAGAGCAGGTCAGTGAATAAATGAGTAAAACATTTGCAGTCTGTCACCTCGATGATGAAACCGATAGGTCGAAGGTCAGTTTACTGCTGAAACCTCCCAACTACAAACTGTCACATTTTAACTGTTTCTGGGGGCGGGGCTTAATAATAACGCCATGCTCAGGACAATCTTTATGTTTTTAGCTTCTCTGATCAGAAATGTTGAGCTCAGGTAGTAAAACACATGGCGACTGAAGTCCCGCCTGCCCCCTGCTGGATGTCTTCGGTAATACGTCACTGCGTTATTTAATGTTACACAACCGTATATTATTATTAAAGGGTTATTGATTAACAGTTTGGGGCAATTACATCATATATACATAATGCTGCGTTCGTGTCATGTTGGACTCTCTGTTTACGTCATCATCCAAATCTGGACTGATCCCTCCCCCAAACAGAGATTGTCCAATCACAGCTCAGCAACCGTCACTACAGCTCAGTGAAGGCCTTTTCATTAAAACCAAAAACAACCAAAACTGCATTCAACAGTGTTTATCTGCTTTAATGTATGCTGCTAATATTAGCATGTAGAGCTAACTAGCTTATTACCTTCAGCAGTAACACTAACGTGATCTCCACAGCTAAGAATTAGCATAACGTTAACTAGGAGTTACTGTAGTTAATTAGTTTGTGTGGTTACATTCTTAGATGAAAGCACAGTTTCACTCCTCGACCTTAAAGACTTTTCTCTTATGAAAGTGAAACTGATTTATCCAAACAGGATTCTGTTGGAATAAATAACACTGATGCATTTTTCCCTCACATACTTATCTTAGATAACGGTAAATGGGCTGCATTTATATAGTGCCTTTCAACACACGCCACATTCACCTGTTTACACATTCATACACTAATGGCAGAAGCTGCCATGCAGGGTACCAACCTGCTCATCAGGAGGAGTTTCTATAATCCACACACTCACAGCGATGGTACAGCCTTCAGGAGCAATCCAGTATCTTACCTGAGGACACTTCGACATGCGGACTGGAGGAGCCGGGGATCGAACCGCCGATCTTCCAATTAGTGGATGACCCGCTCTGCCTCCTGAGCCACAGCCACCTGGGACTTTAGCTGTGGTCTGTTTTACATCGTTACACCGCACTGTTTGCATAACACTTGTGAGTTGCATATTTAAGACACTTTTACAAGGTTCCTGTTTTAAAACCGGTCAGCTGGAAACATTTAAACATCTTAACCAACAAACAGAGTTAGCATTAAGCTAACTATAACTGATAAAGTCTCCTAGCACCCGCCAACTGTCTCAGAAATGAATTTCAATGACAGATCAACTGTATCTGTACCGTGTTAGACCGGAGATACTGAGGAGGGCGAGGCCCAGTTAAAGGTCAATAACAACTCTGAGCCAAATAAAACCAAACCAACATGGACGCCTCACACAGCAAGTCTATCGCTCAAGATGATAAAAGTGAATGATTAGAGTTGTTATGTTTTCTGCCAGATGAATGAGTTAAATGTATATTAAAGATTCACAGTGATTCTAACTCTGTCTGCACATACAACCATCTCCAGATATCTGAAGACATGAACTCTCAACAGAGCAGAGCGTCACAAACAGTCGTTAATCATTACTACTGGAGCCTCGTCTGCATCAGCTTCATGAACGAGACAGGAAGGAAATAAAGAGCTGTGACATTCAGGCTGAACACAAACACAGCTGGTGTGTTTGTAGCTAACGTACAGCTAACGTCTACACAATCTGTGAAAACAGACACGAGGTGAAACTTTGCCTCAGATCCAGTCTGAATAATTCCTGTCAGGGCGGTTTGTGTTTTCCAGTTTTCATAATGATGTTCAGTCTGTTGGTTTAATAGAGTAAAATAATGAGACTATAAAGACATGAAGTGAAGATATTTCAACCTTTGGATCTCTCGCTCCACAGTTCCTGTAGAGGCCAGTATACACCTGAACCTGTTACCAGGAGAGAAGCTCAGGTTTCAGCTGAAAGCTCACGATGAATCTGTTTTTTGAGCTCTGGACAGGAAATGGAGAAAACAAACAACAACAGTGTCTGTTGCCATGGTGATGTCCGTCTGTTGTTCCCAGGATGCTTTGCTTTTTTAAATTAATGTAACATTGAGCTGTAGTTATGTGATACTGATAGCAGTGTAACATGGAAACAAGCCACCAGTTAGGTGTGAGCATGTCCCAGCAGTGAACCAATCAGGTGTGAGCATGTCCCAGCAGTGAACCAATCAGGTGTGAGCGTGTTCCAGCAGTGAACCAATCAGGTGTGAGCGTGTTCCAGCAGTGAACCCATCAGTGACAGTGAAAACAAACATTTGCTGTACAGGTTGAAACATTCACATCCTTTGTGCCTTTGAAAGTTCCCATGATGCTTCACTCTTTAGCTCCAGCTGGTGTTTGTAGTCTTTGAGGTTGCAGTTTAACTGTTCTGCTGGTTCTGCTCTGGTTTACATCCAGCTCTACTTGGTTCCGGGCCAGCCCCGGTCCGAGTGTGGCGAGCGAGCGCAGAGCTCTGAGTCGGAGTCTGACTCCCCCTCAGCGATGTAGGGGCGGACAGTGGCGGAGTGGGCGGCGCCCCCCCCCCCTCGGTCTCCCGGGTTGGTGCCGGTAGGGTAGAAGCTGTTGTTCAGGAAGTCCAGGTTCTCTCTGGATTGCGAGATGGAGAAGCCACTGAAGGAGCGCTCCAGTTCCTCGTGGTCCACAGACGGGATAGAGATGGAGGTGTCACTGTCCGGCTTCACCTCCTCTCCTCCTCCCGCTCTCCTGGTCCCGTTGGCCCCCTCTCCTCCCCTCTCTGATCTCTCTGCCCCCCCTCGATCACCAGTGCTGTGCCGGTTTGATCGGTTCCCACCGTGTCTTTCTCCAGCCGGAGGCGGTGGAAGTCGAACTAGCGACCCATCCCCCACTGGACTTGGAGTGTTGCCGTGGCTGCGCTGAGGAGGGGGTGGGGCCTGCTGGTGGAGCTGGGAGCTGATTGGCTGCCAGGAGGTGGAGGGTGGGCAGGTGGGGGGGTTGTAGCTCCTGTGTCCAGTGGAGCTGCTGGAGCGGACCATTTTCGTCACGAAACGACTCTTTTCCACATGATCGCTGGGCAACACCCTGCAAACAACAACAACACCTTAAAAACATGTCAACACCCTGCAAACAACAACAACACCTTAAAAACATGTCAACACCCTGCAAACAACAACAACACCTTAAAAACATGTCAACACCCTGCAAACAACAACATTTAATCAAAACAACTGCATCTGTTTTGTTAATGGTTCTAGTGTGTTAGTAGTCTTATTTAATTTCAGTGAACATGTGACCATTTGACTATCACACTTGTGGCTGCGATGTCACCACTGTGCACTTCATGAATGCAGCACACACACACACTCACCTTCTTTCTATCCTCCTGGTCAGTAAGAGCTTACACCAGTTGCTCTGTGGTTTACTACTGTAAACCAAGACAGGGAACTAAATCTTGGGCTGCCTTATGCTTGGCAACCGCTTGGTGTGGCGTGAAGTAGTAGTTTGGTTTGCAGGTGGCGAGTGTTCTTGTTGGGTGCAGACTCTGCACCGGTTCGGCGAGTGAGTCGGATATATGGTGTTGCACAGAGATGCAGCGTTTCAGCATTAGGCTCATTTGAGAGTCGATCACTGGTGATCACCGCATAATGCCTGCCAGTTAGATTTGTGTCTGACTTGATCTCGACTAGCTCTGACATCATGCACGCGAGTGTAATAATAACCTCACAAGATCAAGACGGCTGCAGTTGTTGGAGCCAACTGCTCCTCACCGACTGAAAGGATCACAGCATGATGGGAAAAGCCTGGCTGTCACCTGATCAAAAAACTGGCTCAGGTGTTGGGTCAACAAGACGTTTTATCTTAATTTTTTGTTTAATTGTTAACATTTGGATTTCAGTAATATGATCTGTGGAGGTGGGCGTGGTTGGTGTTCAGCTGCAGGAGAGCAGTGCCAGGTGAGTTGATGGGCACAGCTGGTGCTTGTGAACTAATTGTATTCTCCCTTTCAAATGCAGTAGTGTGCTGAACCTCAGATGACTGCTGTACACCACAGAGATAGACAGACTGGCTGTCAGATATTGTTTGGCAAAGCCCAAAACTATTACTTTGAGTGACTCCATACGCCAGAAGAGCTCTGATTATTGGCAGCTCCATAGTGAGAAACGTGAAGTTAGCGACAACAACAGCCACAGTTAAATGTATTTCTGGGGCCAGAGCGGACGACATAGAATCACATTTAAAACTGCTGGCTAAGAATAAACGTAAATATGGTACGATTGTTATTCATGTCAGCGGGAACGACTCCTGATTACGCCAATCAGAGGTCACTAGAATTAATGTTGAGTCGGTGTGTACGTATGCAAATACAACCCAGAGCTGAGACCAGGAAGCAGAGCTGCAGTCCTACACGGTTCTCTGCGCTTCCATGAGAGCAGTTACCCACCCAAAACCACATAGAGACTGCGTCTGTCCCCAAAACCACATAGAGACTGCGTCTGTCCCCGAAACCACATAGAGACTGCGTCTGTCCCCAAAACCACATAGAGACTGTGTCTGTCCCCAAAACCACATAGAGACTGTGTCTGTCCCCAAAACCACATAGAGACCGCGTCTGTCTTGGACTAATACTATTCACCTTAACCACAACACATTATCTAATGATATAGCTGCTCTGGATGGCATTACCCTGGCCTCCAGCACCACCGTAAGGAATCTGGGAGTTATCTTTGATCAGGATATGTCCTTTAACTCCCACATAAATCAAATCTCAAGGACTGCCTTTTTTCACTTACATAATATCACAAAAATCACATCCTGTCCCTAAAAGATGCAGAAAAACTAGTCCACACATTTGTTACTTCTAGGCTGGATTATTGCAATTCCTTATTATCAGGCTGCTCTAACAAGTCTCTAAAGACTCTCCAGCTGGTCCAGAATGCAGCTGCACGTGTTCTGACTAAAACTAGAAAAAGAGACCACATTTCTCCCATTTTAGCTTCGCTGCATTGGCTTCCTGTAAAATCTAGAATAGAATTTAAAATCCTTCTCCTAACTTACAAAGCCCTTAATGGTCAGACACCATCATATCTTAAAGAGCTCATAATACCGTATTATCCCACTAGAACACTGCGCTCCCAGTATGCAGCTTACTGGTGGTTCCTACAGTGTTTAAAAGTAGAATGGGAGGCAGAGCCTTCAGCTATCAGGCTCCTCTTCTATGGAACCATCTACCGGATTCAGTCCGGGGTGCAGACACCCTCTCTATGTTTAAGAGTAGGCTTCAAACTTTCCTTTTTGATAAAGCTTATAGTTAGGGCCGACCAGGCTCACCTTGGATCAGCCCTTAGTTATGCTAATAATAATAATGTGCAGTGGTGATGTCATACCCACAGGTGTGATTAATTTGGTATAATGCTCATGACCTAAAGGTGACAGAAATGGTTACAGGTTCACTGTCATTCATAAAACTGTGTTTTATGAACATCTGTTCTGTTGTGTTGTTCGTTCTGTTGTTGTGTGTTGGTTTTAGTGTATTAATGGTTCTGTTATGTTAGTGGTTCTGCTGTGTTAACGGTTCTGAATTCCCAGTAATAGTAGGCACTGACTGCAGGATCTTTGGGATAGACTGGCTTTTCTCCAGCTGATCCACCGGACTGTGGTAGGGCGGGGCTGGGTCGGGCTCCTTGGATCCGAAGTAGGCGTCGGTCTCAGCCTGAGGGATTCCCATTCGCTGGATGTAGATATTTACCAGGAAGTCCAACTTCCTCTCCATGGACAGGACCTGAGAGGCAGGACCAAAGTAATCAAAGTAAACACCTTGCAGGTTCAGCCATTAGGAAAAGCCTGTTTAGCATCACACTGGTAGCCACTGGTTACCTGCTTCTCTACCTTCCCCAACCGTCCCATCATGCTCGGGTCCTCAGGTAGCTCCTCATTGGCTGCTTTGGGACGGTCCTTGTCTGCGATTGGTGTTCCTCTTCCAACTATCTGATCCACCCTGCCAATCAGGAGAGACATCACACAGTGACCTCACACAGTGACCTCACAGTAAATTAATACTCATCCTGAAGCTGCAGAGTCTCTGAGGGTGGAACTGAAAACAGAGAAATATTCTATAGTAGAATGAAAGATTCTTTATCTGTAAATACTCACTAAGTTTAAGTACTACTACTACTCCCACTACCTTTAATAATGGGGCAGCTGTGGCTCAGGAGGTAGAGCGGCTTGTCCACTAACTGGAAGATTGGCAGTTTGATCCTGGGCTCCTCAAAGTGTCGTTGGGCAAATTGCTCCCGAAAGGTGTGTGTGTGTGTGTGTGTGTGTGTGTGTGTGTGTGTGTGTGTGTGTGTGTGTGTGAGTGAGTGTGAATGAGCATTAGAATCTCTTCCTAATGAGCAGGTAGGCACCTGTGTGTGAATGGGTGAATGTGTCAAAGCCCATTTACCATTATATATCTGATAAGTATGCAAAGGAAAATGTATCAGACTGTGATTTATTCCAACAGAATCCTGTTTGGATAAATCATTGTTTCACTTTCATAAGAGAAAAGTCTTTAAGGTCGAGGAGTGAAACTGTGATATGCTTTCATCTCAGAATGTAACCACACAAACTAATTAATTGACTCCTAGTTAATGTTATGCTAATTCTTAGCCGTGGAGATAACATTAGTGTTTATCTGCTTTAATGTACACAGTGCACAGCCTCTGCCATCCGTGTATGAATGTGTGTGTGAATGAGTGAATGTTGGCATGTAGTGTGAAGCACTTTGAGTTGTCAGAAGACTAGAAAGGTGCAATATAAATGCAGTCCATTTAATAATAATATTCATGCTCGCTTCAGTGAATGTGGCTTCTTTCATTGAGTCCGGTGTTACATCATGATTCCAACAAGGAAAAATTTGGCAGATACTGAAGCAACCTGAGATACACATGCCAGGGGTCAGGGGTCAGAGGTCAGAGGACTTACCTTGACTGGAGATTCTTGATGCGGGCAAGCATGTCCAGGTGTCCGGCTGAATACTGTTCAATGACGTCCATGACGTCATACGGTCGCAGACTCTCCTTAAACTTCCTCTTAGACACCATGAACCGCATCAGACTGAGACAGAGAAAAGGGGTAAGTCCTAACCCTGGTCTCTGTTGACCTGATCCATCTCTTAGAAACCATGAATCGGACTGAGACAGACAACAGGGGTCAGAGGTCAGGGGTCAGTCCTCACCCTGATCTCTGTAGACCTGATCCATCTCTTAGGCTGTGTTCAGAATTGCATACTATCGTACAATTCATACTAAGTGTGATGTCAAATTGAGTATGTAGTGTGTTCCAGCTGCACAGTATGTGGACTTTGTGTATGTGAGATATGTAAACTAGATTCGTAAGAATTTCTGAGGATGTGGCGCGAGCTTACTGAACATACCAAACTGAAATTTTGAGTTAGGCTATAAGCTGTAGGACTGTTAACATGACACAAGTTTTAATATTTTTTCAGGTGACAAAGTAACATTTATATTCCCAATATGTCAGTTTATCCAAATAAATCCAACGGTTTTAGAGATGTTTGGGAGCCTCTGACAGGGGTTTGGACTGGTCTCTGCAGACCCAATCCATCTGTTAGACCTACAGAGTCCTCTGACAGGGGTTTGGACTGGTCTCTGTAGACCCAATCCATCTGTTAGACCTACAGAGTCCTCTGACAGGGGTTTGGACTGGTCTCTGTAGACCCAATCCATCTGTTAGACCTACAGAGTCCTCTGACGGGGGTTTGGACTGGTCTCTGTAGACCCAATCCATCTGTTAGACCTACAGAGTCCTCTGACGGGGGTTTGGACTGGTCTCTGTAGACCCAATCCATCTGTTAGACCTACAGAGTCCTCTGACGGGGGTTTGGACTGGTCTCTGTAGACCCAATCCATCTGTTAGACCGACAGAGTCCTATGACGGGGATTTGGTGCTTGTCTTGGGGTTGTTGCTGTTGCTGATGGAGGCCTGTACAGACCTCCTTTGTGATCCTGGACTGTATTCACTTTATAAACCTGGACTGTTGCAAATCTGCTCTGAGGAACGAAAAATAACAAAAAAACTGCATTTGGAACTAAAAATTCTCAATTCTTATATTTTAAAAATGAAAACGCCAAAACCTCTGATCTGCAGGAGAGACAACAACACAAGGGATAATAATAATAATAATATAACAATGATAATGATGATGGTGTTAATAATGATAATTATGATAATAATAATAATGATGATGGTAATAATGAGGAGAAGTCTAGACATGACAGAGGAGTTTCAGTGAGACTCAGACGGAAACAGAACACAACTGAACCTAACTGGAGGTCAGACTGACAGCTCTTACCCAACAGCTGATGGTGACCTTTGACCCTGGGGTGAGCACAAATAAATAAACAAACAGAAAATAATGTGAATAAAAAGCAGAATGACTTCAGTGCGTAATAATTAGCAAATAAACGGTGGAGAGAGCAGTGAGTGATGAGCAGATGAAAATAAAATGATGTTCTGGGTGAAAACAACAGTTCGTACCAGATGGCTCTGATGGTGACCTTTAACCCTGGAGTCAGATCCTGCGGGACAAACTCACAGTGGCAGCTCTTGTTATCATCGACCATGTCTTCTCCTGGCAGGCTGGCCTCTGCAACAATAATAATAACAATAACACCAATACAGTAACTAGAATGTGCACTTCCTGAAGAGAAGACTGTTAGCTGCTGCTCCACCAGGAACTTTTTAAATCTTGTAGCGCCACCTGCAGATCAAATTTTATCAAATGCTACAGACTTGTTCAGCACCCTTGTCTGTTGTTCAATCTGTGTATATATCTGAGTTTACTTTGCATTGATAGCACCTTTAGTAGCCTTTGATTTATTTGCTGTAATGATAAGTTTCAGTGGTGGTTGTTATTGCTTCATTCCTATGTTTAGACAATAACTGTGTTTGAAGTTATACTATCTTTTGTTGGATTATAAATTTATTGGAATTAAAAATTATGATGTCTACACTAATATCTTGTGTTTTTTCTTCAGCTGTCAGATAAACCAGTTAAATTATTCCTTCTTACAGAATGGACTGGAACCTGCTGGCATTTGCTCATCTGTCAAACAGACAAGCCATTGAGTTGATTGATATTCCTGGAGCCAGACTGTCCTTAGGAGATATCATTATTCAACCTAAATATTCTTAAATATCAAAATACAAATTGCTAAGCTCTGTCCAAGGTCCTCCAAGTATGGTATGTATCAAGCTTGATGAACATTTGATGGAATATGTGCAAAATAAACCGAAAAAATATGTGCTGAGGCACAATGAGACATGATAAAGAGGCTCTTGTGTGTGTGTGTGTGTGTGTGTGTGTGTGTGTGTGTGTGTGTGTGTGTGTGTGTGTGTGTGCCAGTATGTTTGTGAAACAAAGGCAGTTTTGAATGGTGAATGAAACCCCAAGCCACTGAAGGTTTGAATGCACCAACAGTTAAAAGGGAGAGAGAGTGTCTCAATCAGCTGATTGGACCCAGCGTTTGTGTCTGCTCTAGTGGTAACATGGTAACATTTACTTGAATGAGAATATAGTGAACAGAAGGGGGTGTAAACCTGAACAAGGGAGTTCAGAGAGATGGGAGCCGTTTTAGTTAGCATAACTAAAGTGGAGAAAGGTGTGCTGGAGTCGGCGCAGAGCCACACCAGCTGCACCTCATCTCTCTTATCAAGCCTCTACAAATACTCAGCTCTGCCACTACCACCCTGCCAGATTGTAGCCTCTGCACACTATGTTTCAAGCCATTTTTCATGTATTTACCAGTTTTCATGTTGTTACATGCTGCCAATATCCTGACCCTCCCCCTGCAATTCCATCTGCTCTTTCTCCAGCCCCTTGTCTCGTCCCGTCAGCCCTGCTTCCTTGTCCTGCACTCCCGCTCTTCTCAACTTCAAACCTCAATCCCAGTTTCTCAGCTACCTGCCCAAGCTTCCCCAGGCCAGTATTCCCTTTCTGTAACCTTTTGAATAAATACCTTGTTCCTATCATATCCCTGTGTCTGCACTTGGGTTCACCTGCTCCACCCCATGTAACAGTACAATCTGGCCAAAGACATGAAGGAACAGAAATTCAGCTGCTCAGCCTGCCAATTACCTGGGAGGCTTCTGACGTACCAAGAGACATTCTTTTTGATACAGCACCAGGCTCCTCACTGCAAGCTGGAAGATGGATCCTGAGATGGCCCTTAGAGTGGCTTCCTCCAAGTGGAGAGTCACTTTTAACCCTGTTCCTCCCAGGCCCAACATTAAAGCTTCCTGTGTTTCCCCGGAGTCTCCCAATTCCTCCTTGAAGCAGCCAAGCAGTAGCCATCCAGCCTCCAAGCCCCCAGCAGCCAAGCTATCCTGTTTCTCCCAAACCTGTCACTCCAGTCTCCTTTGCACTTTCGTCTGCATCTCAGCCCACATCCCAGTCTGCACTCTAGCCTGCATCTCAACCTGCACCAAGTTCCTGAGCTGTAGCAGTCCCATTACTGAGCTGCAGCAGTCCCCTGTTCCTGAGCTGCAGCAGTCCCCTGTTCCTGAGCTGCAGCAGTCCCCTGTTCCTGAGCTGCAGCAGTCCCCTGTTCCTGAGCTGCAGCAGTCCTCTGTTCCTGAGCTGCAGCAGTCTCCTGTTCCTGAGCTGCAGCAGTCCCCTGTTCCTGAGCTGCAGCAATCACCTGTTCCTGAGCTGCAGCAGTCTCCTGTTCCTGAGCTGCAGCAGTCTCCTGTTCCTAAGCTGCAGCAGTCCCCTGTTCCTGAGCTGCAGCAGTCCCCTGTTCCTGAGCTGCAGCAGTCCCCTGTTCCTGAGCTGCAGCAGTCTCCTGTTCCTGAGCTGCAGCAGTCTCCTGTTCCTGAGCTGCAGCAGTCCCCTGTTCCTGAGCTGCAGCAGTCTCCTGTTCCTGAGCTGCAGCAGTCCCCTGTTCCTGAGCTGCAGCAGTCCCCTGTTCCTGAGCTGCAGCAGTCCCCTGTTCCTGAGCTGCAGCAGTCTCCTGTTCCTGAGCTGCAGCAGTCTCCTGTTCCTGAGCTGCAGCAGTCCCCTGTTCCTGAGCTGCAGCAGTCCCCTGTTCCTGAGCTGCAGCAGTCCCCTGTTACTGAGCTGCAGCAGTCCCCTGTTCCTGAGCTGCAGCAGTCCCCTGTTCCTGAGCTGCAGCAGTCCCCTGTTCCTGAGCTGCAGCAATCACCTGTTCCTGAGCTGCAGCAGTCCCCTGTTCCTGAGCTGCAGCAGTCCCCTGTTACTGAGCTGCAGCAGTCCCCTGTTCCTGAGCTGCAGCAGTCCCCTGTAACTGAGCTGCAGCAGTCCCCTGTTCCTGAGCTGCAGCAGTCCCCTGTTCCTGAGCTGCAGCAGTCCCCTGTTCCTGAGCTGCAGCAGTCCCCTGTTACTGAGCTGCAGCAGTCCCCTGTTCCTGAGCTGCAGCAGTCCCCTGTTACTGAGCTGCAGCAGTCCCCTGTTCCTGAGCTGCAGCAGTCCCCTGTTACTGAGCTGCAGCAGTCCCCTGTTCCTGAGCTGCAGCAGTCCCCTGTAACTGAGCTGCAGCAGTCCCCTGTAACTGAGCTGCAGCAGTCCCTTGTTACTGAGCTGCAGCAGTCCCCTGTTCCTGAGCTGCAGCAGTCCCCTGTTACTGAGCTGCAGCAGTCCCCTGTTCCTGAGCTGCAGCAGTCCCCTGTAACTGAGCTGCAGCAATCACCTGTTCCTGAGCTGCAGCAGTCCCCTGTTCCTGAGCTGCAGCAGTCCCCTGTTCCTGAGCTGCAGCAGTCCCCTGTTCCTGAGCTGCAGCAGTCCCTTGTTACTGAGCTGCAGCAGTCCCCTGTTCCTGAGCTGCAGCAGTCCCCTGTTCCTGAGCTGCAGCAGTCCCTTGTTACTGAGCTTTCCTCCTGCTTTCCAGTCGCCCTCCCGAGCATCTCTGCCCATGTTTCCTGCCTCCTGGTTGCGCCCCCAAGCGACTCCGCCTATCTGCCCTGTCTATCATGGTTTCCAGCCCTGGGGCCTTCTGCCTGAGGATCCTTGCTCTGCCCCTGTTCGGTCCCCTGTTCTGTCCTCAGGATGTCTGTTTGAGCTCCTCTGCCCTTCTCATATTCAGTGGCCAAGCCGAGATAGTTTCAGCTGTCAGAGTTGCTTCGTGCTGTGCAGTTCTCCGCGGTGTTTGAGTAGATGATTGTAGAAAAGATGCTGATTAACTGGTTTTAAAAGTTGAAGTATTTTGCTGAATTGCAGAGTAGCCAAATCTCTCAGTAGACTGAACAGACTGTAATGACCAACCTGAATGGATGTTTTAAATCATACTAGATGAGTAATGAATGTTTGTTGCTAATGGATTAAAATTATCACTGAGTTTGGTGCAGCAGAACGTTCTCTCAACGAGAGAATAAGCTGTTTCCAGCTAATTTACCTCAAGGCAGTGATGCCTTTTATCACAGATCACTAACACAACACGTGTACAGATGATCAAGGTTTTATTTTAGTTGTTTTGTCATTTTGTCATTAACTGTGTCTCTCTTCTTTTGTTTCAGTTCTCTGGATTCAGACGCTACAGCAGCATCCATGAATGCCTCCTACAGAGCAGCTGGACGGCAACACCCAGCAGCAGATTTGTGCAATTGCAGCTGCATTCTTTTGAATAAAAACAAAACTAACAGAACAAAATCAAAAAAAATGTTTAATTTCACACTTGCTTTGGCAAAGTAAACACATGTTTCCCATGCAAATAAAGCCCCTTTGAACTGAACATTGAATTGATAGAGAGGGAATACAAGATTGTGCACAAATGTCCCTGTTTGGTTTTTGGTTTCCAGCACAGACTTCTTGTCTTTTCCACAAGAATACCTTGTGAGTTGAAATTGTTTGGGTCAATTTTGATTTAGACAACAGAGGATGCAATAAAAGTGCTAAGGGTCACTGTCTTCATCAGTAACTCACTGAGTCCTCCAGTTAGGCATAGTCTATCCACATTGTTTCAGAAATTTAGTAAATAATTAAACATTACATAAAACATTTAAAAGAATTGGTGACTTTTTAAAGAGTTATTGAATTAACTTTATATTGTCCCATTTAAAAATTCGGTACTAACTGCAAACTTCACAGTTTAAATATTGTGTAGAGTCGGAAAGCACTCTCCCTATCACTTAAGATTAAGACCTCAGAAACGATTCCTCCCAGTTATATATGTACATTTTGACAGAGAGGAGGCTTGTGGCAATATGTTGAGGTATGATATGTGCTTGGAGAGTTAAAACTATGGGAGTGAGACATGTTTAGAATTGTTTTCTTCAGTGCTTTAGCCTCTGCTTCATGATGTCAAACTAATGAGATTCATTCTGGACTCACATCGCTCCAAAAGTACAAAAGGCATCACAGCAATGAACAAACACAACTCTGAATACTGAAAGTTTGTTGGACGTTTTAAAGTGAGAACAGAGTCTGTAGGAAAACATACGTCCGAACATGTTACAACTGAGATGGATCATTCTGCCATAAAGGGTTACGACATTATAAATATCAATATTTAATACATATATACAATCAATATGCTAGAAAACACTGTGTGTGTGTGTAGGTGTGTGTGTGTGTAGGTGTGTGTATGTGTGTGTGTAGGTGTGTATGTGTGTGTGCGCTGACCTGGGGAGTTCTTCTGTCTGAACTCTTCATCCTGCATCTCTATCAGCACTGCAGCAGGAGAAAGAGAAGAGACAGATTCCACACATCATCATCATCATCACTATCATCATCATCATCACTATCGTCGTCATCATCATCATCACTATTATCTTCATCATCACTATCGTCATCATCATCATCATCACTATTATCTTCATCATCACTATCGTCGTCATCATCATCATCACTATTATCTTCATCATCACTATCGTCATCATCATCACTATCATCATCATCACTATCGTCGTCATCATCATCATCACTATCATCATCATCATCAGTATCATCTTCATCATCACTATTGTCATAATTAACATCACTATCATTATCATCATCATCATCATTATCACTATCATCATCATCATCATCATCACTATCGTCGTCGTTGTCATCATCATCATCACCATCATTTTCATCATCATCACTATCATCTTCATCATCATCACTATCACCATCAACACTATCATCATCATCATCATCACTATCATTGTTATCATCACTATCATCATCAGTATCATCATCTTCATCATCACTATCATCTTCATCATCATCACTATCATCTTCATCATCATCATCACTATCATCATCATCACTATCATCATCATCAACCATGGTCAGGTCAGGGTAACCTTGTCAGGTCAGGGTAACCTGGTTAGGTCAGGGTAACCTGGTCGGGTTAGGGTAACCTGGTCGGGTCAGGGTAAACTGGTAGGGTTAGGGTAACCTGGTTGGGTCAGGGTAACCTGGTCGGGTCAGGGTAACCTGGTCGGGTCAGGGTAAACTGGTTGGGTCAGGGTAAACTGGTTGGGTTAGGATAACCTGGTCAGGTCAGGGTAACCTGGTCGGGTCAGGGTAAACTGGTTGGGTCAGGGTAACCTTGTCGGGTTAGGGTAACCTGGTCGGGTCAGGGTAAACTGGTCGGGTCAGGGTAACCTGGTTGGGTTAGGGTAACCTGGTCGGGTTAGGGTAACCTGGTTGGGTCAGGGTAACCTGGTCGGGTTAGGGTAACCTGGTTGGGTCAGGGTAAACTGGTTGGGTCAGGGTAACCTGGTTGGGTCAGGGTAAACTGGTTGGGTCAGGGTAACCTTGTCGGGTTAGGGTAACCTGGTTGGGTCAGGGTAAACTGGTAGGGTTAGGGTAACCTGGTTGGGTTAGGGTAACCTGGTCGGGTTAGGGTAACCTGGTTGGGTCAGGGTAACCTGGTCGGGTCAGGGTAAACTGGTTGGGTCAGGGTAACCTTGTCGGGTTAGGGTAACCTGGTTGGGTCAGGGTAAACTGGTAGGGTTAGGGTAACCTGGTTGGGTTAGGGTAACCTGGTCAGGTTAGGGTAACCTGGTCGGGTCAGGGTAAACTGGTTGGGTCAGGGTAAACTGGTTGGGTTAGGGTAACCTGGTCAGGTTAGGGTAACCTGGTTGGGTCAGGGTAAACTGGTAGGGTTAGGGTAACCTGGTTGGGTTAGGGTAATCTGGTCAGGTTAGGGTAACCTGGTTGGGTCAGGGTAAACTGGTTGGGTTAGGGTAACCTGTTTGAGTTAGGGTAACCTGGTCGGGTTAGGGTAACCTGGTCGGGTTAGGGTAACCTGGTTGGGTTAGGGTAACCTGGTCAGGTTAGGGTAACCTACTTAGTAAAGTATAAGGGATCCTTCTCCTGGTCCCCTCCATCCCAAGATATCCAGCTGAACAACAGATTTGACATCCTGAATAAACAGGATTTTTCCTTTGCTTTCTGGTTACTTGCAGCCTGTGGAAAGTATCTAGAGCTCACAGTTTAAGGATGAAAAAGCGACAGCACAAGTTTGAGCCAAGTTACACACAGCCAAGGGTTATCCTGCTCTTGGAAGTGTAAAAGCATCTGTCCCCCC
Organism: Thunnus albacares; assembly: GCF_914725855.1. Lineage (NCBI taxonomy): Eukaryota > Metazoa > Chordata > Actinopteri > Scombriformes > Scombridae > Thunnus > Thunnus albacares. Next base: position 191,721 of record NC_058109.1, read on the forward strand.
ACCGTTTCCCCACAGAATCTGTGCACCTCAATGTGCCCCTCTGCTTCCTCAGGCCAAGCCCTGCTATTGCCACGCCCCCTACCCTCACTAATAATTGGCAACTCCATTGTGAGACATGTAAAGAAGAAAACAACTGAAACTCTCTCTTTCCCTGGGGCTAAAGTCTCGGACGTCATAGCAAAGATCACAAGTATCATGAATAACCACTCCTCTGCCAAAATGTAATTCACATCGGAGTAAATGATATCCGAGATTGCACAACTGAGTTGCTGAAACAAGATTTTAAAACAGTTTAGCAGGATTTTAAGTCACCACACCTGGCTCCAGTCAATGTGCACAGTGCACAATCTTATATTTAATGATAATTTTAATCTTTTTTGGCCAGGATGGGCTTCATCCCAGTGGTCTGGGTGCAAATATTCTGGCGGAAAACATATTCTACATTGTATTTAACCATACCAACAAATGACTTACATCTGACCCCTCTAGTACTACCCCAAATGCCCCAGAACCAACAAAGAATCCGCTGACCCACCTCATCTCCCCTGCCTCACACAGCATTATAACCCCAAGCCTCTAAAAATATCAACACTAATTAGGCCCAGATCTGACAAGCTAAGGATCAACAGGGCTAATCCACACAATGTAAGGCATACCAGACAAACCGGTCAGGAGTCTAATGTACAACTTGTTAAATGTGCCTTGTATAATGTAAGGTCACTATCAGGCAAAACCTTCATATTAAATGACTACATTACCTCCAAATGACTTAGATTGTTTATTTTTAACCGAAACCCTGCTTCCGCCTGGTAAATTTAGTCAGCTGATTGAGGTGTGCCCCCCAAACTTTGAATCACTTAGCTCTCCTGGGGTCAGTGGTCGTGGAGGAGGTCTGGCTGTAGTCTTCAAAGATTAATGTAAGTGCAGCCCCATTGTCGTGGGTGATCTATCCAGTTTTGGGGCTCTAATGTTTTGTTCCAGTGGATTAAAGACAAACAAAAGGAACACAGTGGTACACTTTCTACCAATGGGAAACCTTTCTGCTACTTTAAAGCGGAATAACACTTATTTCTTAAAAAATTTGCAACCAGTTTTAGTTCATTTACTGTATGATATTTCAGATTTACTACAGATTAACCTTCAGAGTGAATCCCAACTCATACAAATTTAATTCAATTGAATTTTATGAATTCCTCTTCTTCCCTCTCTTGTTTCCATGAAAACTAGCAGCTTGATACTGGAACGCAGTAATCTCTTTTTTTCTGTTACATTAGTCCGGTAATGTTTGTTGTAACATGGCTGCAATTCTTGATTTAGGTGCAAGATTTAAAGGTCCAGTGTTTCCAGTTTTTCATACTTAAATCACAATGGGAAAGGAAAAAAAGCAACAACAAAAACAACAAAAAACAAACAGCAAGATATACCCACGAGTTCAAACATGAAAGTAATCAATCCAGGAGAAGGACCGCTGGTTCTGTGTATCCATTTTCTTTTATAAACACTTGAGCGGTCCAAGCTAGGATCCATTATACAATTTAGATCCCCTCCAAAGATCAGTTGGCATGTTTTTAAGTTTGGAGGGGAGTCTGTAAGCAAAGTCAATGTCATCCCGGTGGGGAGCATATACGTCCACTAACAAAACAGGTATGGGGAATAGAGAGCCCGTCACAATCATATATACATATATATAACATTTGTTGGAGCAAACTGTATTTTTTGCTGATCAATACTGCAACGCCCCACGCCCACATTTTCAAATGTGTCTCTTGGAGGAAAATAACACCAGCTCTTAGATTTTTTAGACGGGCAAACACTCTTGAGTGTTTTATTGGTCTGTTCCATGAGATAAATCTATCCAGTCATAGAATTTTTGCGCCTCGTCTGCAGCGTTGAAGGAATGAGTTTCCCCCTTATAATCCACCTTTAGCAGAGCAGGAAAGATCATGTGAAACCACTCCTGGAGGTGGGCCCGGAGTGCGGTGTGCCAAGACAGTGCGCCCGGCCCAGAGTTGGTGGAGTTGCCAAAAAACCTCAACAGGACTCTCACTGGATCAGTCCCTTCCTCAAGATCAGTAAAGAGACAGTCATGGTCTTCTGTAGTTTCACATAGTTTATTGATAGAATCTGCTAACGGTGCCAGGGCATCATCAATCATACATTTGAGGTCATTTACCAACATGGTGCGCAACTTCTCCAGGTCTGCGGGGAGAGATGATGAGTCAAAACACAGGAGCCTCTCTTAAGCACATCTACTTCCCTCTCATGCCAACTGGAAGTCCGCTGTCATGATTTTTTTGTTTTTGTTCGGGTTTTTTTCTTTATGTGTGTGTTTTTTTTTTAATTAATTAAAGATATACACTATATACATATGAAAAAATAAAAAAGCAGGCTGTCCCTGAGGCCCAGATAATGACTGTCTCTCTTCCTGACTGTGACCTGATCGGAGCTAAAGATCAGTGATTGTGATTGGTTCATCACCTTCACTCTGCAGGACAGACTCATACCAGCTACAGATGCAGCAACATGTAAATACATGTGATGACATGACGCTCTCCATGGAAACGATGGTAATAACATGAAAACACTGTCAGCTCTTGTTATGAATTTATTTTCTCAACACAAGCTTCTCCCAGAATGCAACACTGTCTTAAAGGAACAGGCTCATTCAGAGATCACCTGTAATTAATACTGTCGAGTTCAGCCTTCACTTATTCAGATATAGTGAGAGGCTGTTCTGTATTTGTTCTGTAGTTGTTCTCAGGTATTTCTGTTGTTGTTTTATGTTTGTTCTGCAGCTGCTCTGTGATTATTGTGTAAAAGCTTCACCAGTAAGTTTATCCTACAGACGGATTGTTATGATTGGCTGGGCTCAGCCCCTCTTACCTTCAGAATTTTGGCGGGAGGCAGCTCCTCTGATCCTGAAGGCCTGTCTGGTTCTGCTGCGTTCTCCGAAGCTCCAGCTCTTGGGAACCTTGCTGGGACTCTCTTCCAGACTGGGCTCCATGCTGGGGGAACGTCTCAGGGCCTGAACTCCCCCTGGGCCCCCAGGACCTCCAGGAACTCCAGGACCTCCAGGACCCACACCAGGACCACTAGTAGGAACCACTAGATGCAGGAAATATGATGAAAAGGTTGTCTTGGTTCCTGTTGGTCCAACAGTCTACAGGTTTTCACTCCAACACATTTACTGTGACCTGTGAACTGTCAAAAGACAATAGTTGAAGACATTTTTAAACAGACCCACCATGCTGAGGAGAACCTTTCCCTTTGGTCCCTGAACTCCGGGGAGATGAGAAGACCCTCTCCTTCAGACTGACCTTCTGACTGCAGGGACAAGAGTTCAACGGTAAGACATAGGCGTCAAAGGTCAAAGGTTAAGACGGAGGCAGCAGAGATCAAAGGTAGGATGTACAAAAGGTGTTGTAGGTCAAAGGTAGGACGCAGGTGTCAGAAGTCAGAGGTAAAATGTAGGTGTCAGAGGTCAAAGGTAAGACGTAGGTGTTGGAAGTCAAAGGTAAGACGTAGGTGTCAGAGGTCATCAGAGGTGAGAAATTGAACACGGACCTGGGAGACGGTTCAGGCTGGACTTCCTTCCTGTAAACAGGCAGGCAGAGGGAGAGATGGGGGTAGGGACAGGATGTAATTATTGATCACGATTCTGACTATTAAATGTCAAACAACTTGACACAAATGTTCTTCATCTGGTTACAAACAAGAAAACTGCAGTAGTTGCAGTACCTGTAGTATTAGTTGTAGAAACTGCAGTATTTGTAGTCGTAGTTGTAGTAATTGTGGTGGTAGTTGTAGTACTAGTGGTTATTGTGGTAAATCTAGTATTTGTAGTAGTTATTGTGGTAAACGTAGTAGTAGTTGCAGTAATTGTAGTAATGTGTGTTCTCTACTTGTATGAAACATGTCAGACCTGAATGAGAGTCCAGACTTGTTCTTGAGGTTCCTCAGTAGATCCAGCTGGTTGAGAGGAGGAATCAGCCTGCAGAGACAGTCACACATGAACACACATCCTGATGAAAACACCTGACGATGGTCAGGTGGACAGTCTCACCTGTACATGGGGACAGACACCGTCGTCTCATAGTAATCCCAGGTAGAAGTCAGGTCAGTCCGGCTCAGATTTGTGGCGTAGACCCTCCACGCCGCCTACAGAGAAACAGAGGATGTTACTGGTGTTTCCATAAACAGATACAGATGCTGATGTGAGCTGGAGCAACACCTCAGTTCATGTGTTTGGTGTGAGAGTTCAGCTGTGACAGACGTTTACATGTGAGGACTTTAAGTGTCCACATCAAGGACAAGTTTGAGTCCCTCACATGCCTTCATGTTCAGTCTGTTGTACATATTACTCATGAAGAAATCTGCCCCTAAAGTAATGAAGAGCTGGAGGACAAACCCACAGTCACTCTTCTGCAGTTTAGCAGTTTTCATCACTCACATCAGATGAAAATGTTCCAGAGGTTCAAAACATTTGTTTAATTTCTGAGAGTCACTGCAGCTGAGCAAGAAAACACTTCAGACAGACAGAGACAAGAATCTACTGAAGACGATGTTTTAAAATCAGTATCTGTATGAGTCCAGATGTTTTAACATCAGTATCTGTATGCGTCTATATGTTTTAACATCAGTATCTGTATGAGTCCAGATGTTTTAACATCAGTACCTGTATGAGTCCAGATGTTTTAACATCAGTATCTGTATGAGTCCAGATGTTTTAACATCAGTACCTGTATGAGTCCAGATGTTTTAACATCAGTACCTGTATGAGTCCAGATGTTTTAACATCAGTATCTGTATGAGTCCAGATGTTAAAACATCAGTACCTGTATGAGTCCAGATGTTTTAACATCAATACCTGTATGCGTCCAGATGTTTTAACATCAGTACCTGTATGCGTCCAGATGTTTTAACATCAATACCTGTATGAGTCCAGATGTTTTAACATCAGTACCTGTATGAGTCCAGATGTTTTAACATCAGTACCTGTATGCGTCCAGATGTTTTAACATCAGTACCTGTATGAGTCCAGATGTTTTAACATCAGTATCTGTATGAGTCCAGATGTTTTAACATCAGTACCTGTATGAGTCCAGATGTTTTAACATCAATACCTGTATGCGTCCAGATGTTTTAACATCAATACCTGTATGAGTCCAGATGTTTTAACATCAGTACCTGTATGAGTCCAGATGTTTTAACATCAGTACCTGTATGCGTCCAGATGTTTTAACATCAGTACCTGTATGAGTCCAGATGTTTTAACATCAGTACCTGTATGCGTCCAGATGTTTTAACATCAGTACCTGTATGAGTCCAGATGTTTTAACATCAGTATCTGTATGCGTCTATACATTTTAACATCAGTATCTGTATGAGTCCAGATGTTTTAACATCAGTATCTGTATGAGTCTGGATGTTTTAACATCAGTATCTGTATGCGTCTATATGTTTTAACATCAGTACCTGTATGCGTCCAGATGTTTTAACATCAATACCTGTATGAGTCCAGATGTTTTAACATCAGTACCTGTATGCGTCTATACGTTTTAACATCAGTACCTGTATGAGTCCAGATGTTTTAACATCAGTATCTGTATGAGTCCAGATGTTTTAACATCAGTACCTGTATGAGTCCAGATGTTTTAACATCAGTACCTGTATGCGTCTATACGTTTTAACATCAGTATCTGTATGAGTCCAGATGTTTTAACATCAGTATCTGTATGCGTCTATACATTTTAACATCAGTATCTGTATGAGTCCAGATGTTTTAACATCAGTATCTGTATGCGTCTATATGTTTTAACATCAGTACCTGTATGCGTCCAGATGTTTTAACATCAATACCTGTATGAGTCCAGATGTTTTAACATCAGTACCTGTATGAGTCCAGATGTTTTAACATCAGTATCTGTATGCGTCCAGATGTTTTAACATCAGTATCTGTATGAGTCCAGATGTTTTAACATCAGTATCTGTATGCGTCCAGATGTTTTAACATCAGTATCTGTATGAGTCCAGATGTTTTAACATCAGTATCTGTATGCGTCTATACATTTTAACATCAGTATCTGTATGAGTCCAGATGTTTTAACATCAGTATCTGTATGCGTCTATATGTTTTAACATCAGTACCTGTATGCGTCCAGATGTTTTAACATCAATACCTGTATGAGTCCAGATGTTTTAACATCAGTACCTGTATGAGTCCAGATGTTTTAACATCAGTATCTGTATGCGTCCAGATGTTTTAACATCAGTATCTGTATGAGTCCAGATGTTTTAACATCAGTATCTGTATGCGTCTATATGTTTTAACATCAGTATCTGTATGAGTCCAGATGTTTTAACATCAGTATCTGTATGAGTCCAGATGTTTTAACATCAGTACCTGTATGCGTCTATATGTTTTAACATCAGTATCTGTATGAGTCCAGATGTTTTAACATCAGTATCTGTATGCGTCTATATGTTTTAACATCAGTATCTGTATGAGTCCAGATGTTTTAACATCAGTACCTGTTTGCGTCTATACGTTAACAATAGTACCTGTATGAGTCCAGATGTTTTAACATCAGTATCTGTATGCGTCTATACGTTTTAACATCAGTACCTGTATGAGTCCAGATGTTTTAACATCAGTACCTGTATGCGTCTATACGTTTTAACATCAGTACCTGTATGAGTCCAGATGTTTTAACATCAGTACCTGTATGAGTCCAGATGTTTTAACATCAGTATCTGTATGCGTCTATATGTTTTAACATCAGTACCTGTATGAGTCCAGATGTTTTAACATCAGTATCTGTATGAGTCCAGATGTTTTAACATCAGTACCTGTATGCGTCTATACGTTTTAACATCAGTACCTGTATGAGTCCAGATGTTTTAACATCAGTACCTGTATGCGTCTATATGTTTTAACATCAGTACCTGTATGAGTCCAGATGTTTTACCATCAGTACCTGTTTGCGTCTATACGTTAACAATAGTACCTGTATGAGTCCAGCTGCTGGGTTGCGTCTCTTCTCAAAGTGTTTCTGTCTGTGCTGCTCCTGAACCTTCAGAGCAAAACCAGAGCCGAGGATCCCCTGAGAGACACACAGACAGAAAACAGATGAACGGGGATGAACCAGGTGGAGGCTCACCTGTCTCAGATAAACTCAGGTAACAGAGTGACTCACAGCCGGCAGAGCGAAGAATGAAACTCCAATCAGAGTGAAGGTTGCAGCCAGCAAGCGTCCATTCCAGGTGATGGGGAATTTATCTCCATACCCAATGGTTGTCAAGGTGATCTGACGGAGGCAGACAGAGGCCAATCAGATTGTTTGATCACTGAGGAGACGCTAACTAAAGCTCTACACCTGACCCAAACATTCACACTGTAAACTTCAAACCAGGAAATACACTTGACCCGAACATTCCACACTGTTTACCTGAGGAGGTCACAGTGACTGTGAGGACAGTATACTGTGCACGTACTAGTCTGTATTAGAGTACATTATTTTGTATTAGTAGATGTTAGTGTATTTTCAGTGTGTAATAGTGTATTTTTAGCATAGCATGTATCACTGTATTTTCAGTGTCTATTAGTGTGTATTAGTGTATTTTCAGTGTGTATTAGTCTCACCAGTCCCCACCACAAGGCATCGGCATACGTCTCAAACTGTTCGTTGTCTTCTTTTTCTGCCAAATAAACGAGGAAACTCGCCAGAATGAGACACAGAAAGCCAATATACCAGGCTGTGATCAACTCCTGCAGAGAGACAGACATTAAAGAATATCAGAGAGAGTCGTTATATATCAGAGAGACGTTATATATCAGAAAGACGTTATATATCAGAGACGTTAAATATCAGAGACGTTACATATCAGACATTATATATCAGAGAGACGTTATCCCCAAACACAGGAACCTTAGAAACAGCTGTAAATCCTGACATATATTTGGACTGTTTTTCTCCAGTAGACTTGTCTGAACTAACTTCAATGATTTGTTCAGCTAAACCATCAGCCTGTCTCTTAGATCCCATCCCAACTAGGCTGCTTAAGGAAGTCTTACTCTTAGTGAGCACTTCTTTACTAGATATGATCAATCTGTCTTTAGTAACAGGCTATGTACCACAGTCCTTTAAAGTAGCTGTAATTAAACCTCTTCTTAAGAAGCCTACTCTTGATTCAGGTGTTTTAGCCAATTATAGACCTATATCTAACCTTCCATTTCTATCCAAGATCCTTGAGAAAGCAGTCTCTAATCAGTTATGTGACTTTCTACATAACAATAGTTTATTTGAGGATTTTCAGTCAGGATTTAGAGGCATCATAGCACAGAGACAGCACTGGTGAAAGTCACTAATGACCTCCTAACTGCATCAGACAAAGGCGTTTTTTATTTTTGCTGTTTACAACCCCTCGAGTGCTAATGCCAGTGATGAGCTCAGGGAGCTTCACAATAGAATCTGCTCACTCCAACAGGTGAGCTGTCCCTCAGTATGACTACAGCAGATGTGAGGAGGTCCCTGCAGAAAGTAAACCCCCACAAGGCTGCAGGCCCAGATAACATCACAGGCCAGATCCTTAGGGACTGCACACACCAGCTTTAAGAGGTGATGATGGACATCTTCAACACCTCACTCTCCCAGGCAACTGTACCAACATGCCTCAAGACTGCCACCATTATCCCTGTCCCAAAGAGCTCAACAGTGCCGTGCCTGAATGATAATCGCCTGATAGAACTTACCCAAGTAGTCATGAAGTGCTTTAAATGGCTGTTCATTGCTCACATAAAGGACACCACGGACATCACAGTGGGTCCCCGTCAGTATGCATACAGAAAGAACCGCCAACCACCAGACTAAAGAGGAGGTTCTTTCAGTTGCTGTGAGACTGATAAACTCTACATCATACTGCTGCACCTTATTGAGCGATGCTGCTTATTACCACTCTTAATATGGGCATGTGCAATCAAGGCCACTGGATAACTGTTCATCTCCCCTCACACTTATTCATATTTATATATTGATTGACTATTTATTATAATGGGTTTATCATGTGCCTCTTCTGATTTTATTGTTTTATTATTGATTTTATTGTTTTATTATTGCTTTATTCTAAACCGGGATCTGAGTACCTAATTTCGTTCCCTCTCATGTACCAACATATTCTGGATTGGCAATAAACTGCCTTGAATCACTGAATCCTTGAATCCTTGACAGCTTTAATTACTTTTCAGATTCAAACTTTACATAAAATAACATAATGATGAGTTTATAAATTACAAAACATTATTAAATCAGCGGTTCCCAGACTTTTTGATTTGTGGCCACTTACAAAAGTGTGTATTTGTGTCTCTTTGTCATGTTTCAGTTGTCTTTGAGTTGTTTGCAGTTACACCAAAGAGACATTTCCCCTCACATGGTTTCAAATAAATAACTGTTTAAGGTCGAAAGAGGTAAAATTCTCCAATATTTCACAAGGATTTAAGAAAAATGCTGAAAAAATCATCCAAATTAAATTTTAAGTAGCAGAACTATGTTTTTTCTACTTTGCTATAATCTCAGCACCCCTCCGATTTATCTCATGATCCTCACAAAGAAGTTCAAACTGGCTCTACCTCCAGCAGCTACAGCAGTAAAATGCTTGATGCTTAAAATACTTGAAGTACATTTAGCTGGCAATACTTCTGTACTTTTACTAAAGTAGAATTTTAAGTAATTTGAAGTATTTTAACAGTGTGGTACTTTACTTAAGTAAATGATCTGAGTACTTCCACCACAGTTTAAATGTTATATATTAACATATAGCAGAGAACCAGTCATTCAAAAATAGGCTACTTCATTACTAGTGATTACTATAGCTAAATATGTATAATAGCAATAGAAGTGACTATTCAGCTCTACTGTACACCATGTATGCAGTCCGTGTATGGATTAACACACGCTAACAACAATCCAGCACCTCTCTAACAGTTACAACGCACTGCAGTGACATTACTGGTAGTTGTGGGTTGAGACTGAGAGTGTGACCAGACCCAGTAAGTGACTTGCAGAAATCATGTTATAGCCTATCATTTTTTTTACTTTTTCTGGGTACAGGGTTCAGGGTTCAAGGTTTAAGGTTCAGGGTTCAGAGTTCAGGGTTCAGGGTACAGGGTTCAGGGTGCAGGGTTCAGGGTTCAAGGTACAGGGTTCAGGGTTCAGGGTTCAGGGTTCAAGATACAGGGTTCAGGGTTCAGGGTCTAAGGTTCAGGGTTCAGAGTTCAGGGTTCACAGAACAGGGTTAAGGGTACAGGCTTCAGGGTAAAGGGTACAGGGTACAGGATTCACAGGACAGGGTTCAGGGTAAAGGGTTCAGGGTAAAAGGTAAAGGGTAAAGGATACAGGGTTCCCGGTACAGTATTCAGGGTAAAGGGTACAAAATACAGGGTTCACAGAACAGGGTTCAGGGTATAGGCTTCAGGGTAAAGGGTACAGGGTACAGGGGTCAAGGTACAGGGTTCAGGGTACAGGCTTCAGGATAAAGGGTTCAGGGTTCAGGGTACAGGGTTCACAGAACAGGGTTCAAGGTACAGGGTTCAGGGTAAAGGGTACAGGGTACAGGGTTCACAGGACAGGGTTCAGGGTAAAAGGTAAAGATTACAGGATACAGAGTTCAGGTTTCAGGGTACAGGGTTCACAGAACAGGGTTCAGGGTACAGGGTTCAGGGTTCAAGATACAGGGTTCAGGGTTCAGAGTTCAGGGTTCAGGGTACAGGCTTCAGGGTAAAGGCTACAGGGTACAGGGTTCACAGGACAGAGTTCAGGGTACAGGGTACAGGGTTCAGGGTTCAGGGTTCAAGATACAGGGTTCAGGGTTCAGAGTTCAGGGTTCAGGGTACAGGCTTCAGGGTAAAGGCTACAGGGTACAGGGTTCACAGGACAGGGTACAGGGTACAGGGTTCAGGGTAAAAGGTAAAGGGTACAGGATACAGGGTTCCTGGTACAGTATTCAGGGTAAAGGGTACAAAATACAGGGTTCACAGAACAGGGTTCAGGGTAAAGGGTTCAGGGTACAGGGTTCAGGGTACAGGCTTCAGGGTAAAGGGTACAGGGCACAGGGTACAGGGTACAGGGTTCACAGGACAGGGTTCAGGGTACAGGGTTCAGGGTTACCTTGCTGTGGGCATACACCACTGATCCCAGCAGCTTCCAGGTTCCTCCTCGTCGGTCCATCCGGATCATCCTCAGAATCTGAAGGAAACGAAGCGAGCGGATTGCTGATGTGGCGAAGACGTTTCCTTGACTCCCCGCTGCCAACACTGATATGGACGCTATCAACACCATGATGTCTGCAAAGAGACAGACAGACAGACAGGTGAACCGGGAAGCATTCAGACCATCAGTTCGGACCTCTTATTCATCTGAAGGGAGTCGGTGTGTCGGAGCTCCAGCTCTGATGGATGTCGTGTTTCTGATGTGTAACTTCACGATCATCATGACAAAAGATAAAACAGTTTCCACCATGATAACTTTCCAGAGCTGTAAATCTTGTCTGTGAGTGTTACAAACCTCTGAAGTGTTCTAGAGTCTGATAAACCTTTAAACTTGTGGATCTGGAGCTCCGTTTGGATAAACTGGATCATATTTCATGTCTAACTTGAACCCTGTGATGTTTTCAGTCTGAACTCAGCCTCGCTCAGCTGACTCCAGTCTCACAGTACAAGTTAAAGTCGTCACACTCACCGATGACACAGAACGGTTTTCTGGCAAATTTGAGTCGTCCTCTCCATCCTCTGTACCGACAACAACAACCTGCCGCCCAGATCCTCACCATGTACTCCACCCCGAACACCACGATGGTCACCACCTCCTGTTACACACCACAACGTTATGTTTGTAGTTATATTTATGTCCCTGCTTCACTGTCCGCAGATAAATCTTCTCTTTTAGTTTGTCTCATTTTACCAGGAAGTAGAGAGCATCCTCCGAACTCTTCTCGTACTCTTTGATGGTGGAGAACACAGACAGAACCAGACAGGAGAACACCAGGAGGAACCTGAGGAGAGAACACAGGTTAGAGGAGGAGGAGGAAGAGGAGGACAATGAGAGAACACAGGTTAGAGGAGGAGGAGGAAGAGGAAGAGGACTGTACAGGTGTGCAGACAGGTAGTTACACGTATGCGTGGTAGATGAAGGCCCAGCCTCGTGGTCGCTCCAGAACGTTGTACAGAAAGTTCTGCAGTCGCCTGTAGACGGCGTTTCGTTTGGGAGGTTTCTTCCCTCCAGAGACGCTGCTGCGCTGCCGCCGAGGCCCCTCCTCCCCTCCTAACACACACACACACACAGAAACACACACACACACACACAGACACACACACACACACACACACACATACACACACACACACATACACACACACACACACACAGAAACACACACACACACACACAGACACACACACACACACACACACACACACACACACATATACACACACACACACACACACACACACACACACACAGACACACACACACACACACACACACACACACACACAGAAACACACACACACACACACACACACACAGAAACACACACACACACACACACACACACACACACACACAGAAACACACACACACACACACACACACACACACACACACACACACACACACAGAAACACACACACACACACAGAGAAACACACACACACACACACACACAGAAACACACACACACACACACACACACACACACACACACACACACACAGAGACACACACACACACACACAGAAACACACACACACACACACACACACACACACACACACACACACACACACACACACACACAGAGACACACACACACACACACACACACAGAAACACACACACACACACAGAGAAACACACACACACACACAGAAACACACACACACACACACACACACACAGAAACACACACACACACACACACACACACACACACACACAGAAACACACACACACACACAGAGAAACACACACACACACACACACACAGAAACACACACACACACAGACACACACACACACACACACACACACACACACACAGAGACACACACACACACACACAGAAACACACACACACACACACACACACACACACACACAGAAACACACACACACACACACACACACACACACATGTTTACTGTTTTCTGCTATTTCTGTTCTTTTTATTTGTTTATTTTATTTCATTTAATGATTTTGATGCTTAAAAACGCGTCGACATGTTTATAAAATGCGATTTCAGCTGCAGCTGTAAAGAGAAAATAAATTATTAATAAATATCTTGTAAAGATTTGAGAGTTAAACTTTTAACAGCTTTTTCTTTGTGGACAGTCGGATCTGAAGTTTGACTTTTTGATTAAGAATTTGAATTTCTGAAAATGAAACTTGGTCAAAAAAGTGAGAAAATGAATGAAACAGATGTGCGAGCAGAGGTTCCTTCATGTTCAGTAAACTGAGGGCAGATATGATCAGTCATAAAACGAGACAATTTACTCCACAGTTGTTTTGTTTGTTTGTGTTTTTGCGATAAATGTAGCAGCGTTTCTCTACTGTACCTGCATCTGCTGATCAGCTACTGTCGCACACAGATCGATCATTGATACACAGATCAATACTCTGCTAGAGAAAGAGCTTTCCATGCTTCAGTGTCTGATAAACTGTGACTGACGCAGAGCTGGCAGCCAATCACATTCAAGCACCCGTCCGACATGTTTACAGCAAACATCTCCTTTAACCTGATTGGTTGAAAATGCAGCTGTGGGTTTTATGTTTTATCCACCGCAGTGAACACGGATAATGTCCCGCAACATTCCCGCATCGGCTGCACCTGCTCTGTGTTTCGTTTACCTGCGATGAGCAGAGCTCCGTCCCTGCTGGACTCGGTCCCCCCGGCCTCCAGACCCACGAAGCCGACCTTCAGCGTCTTCTGGTCGGCCTGCGCTCCGGGGAACACCCCGCCGTTCCGAGATTTCTGCACCATGACGGAGAGACGCGACCCGCACCGAACCGCTGATCTACTGCCTGCCCGCACGCAGAGCGCCGAGGCCGGCCAGGCCCGGCGGGTTCATCGCTGCTGCTGCTGCTGCTGCGGAGAAGGAGGAGCAGGAGGAGGAGGAGGAGGAGGAGGAGGAGAGAAGATAGGAGGTGAAGAGGAGAATGAACCCGCAGAGACACGCGCAGGCGGAGGATGCTGATCAGCAGATTTTTCTCCCCGAGTTCTCGCACAAAAGGAAACAGAATGACGTCATCGACGGTTATCGATCAAGCACACTGTTTTAAAAAAAACAACAAAAAATATCAGATGATCGATTAAATAAAGAAAGAAACAGGAAAAGAGATCAATGTGCGCGTGTTTAAGCATCATCTCTGTCCGTCACCATGGTAACCGAATAATCAGATGATGATAACCCGGACAACCAGAGGAGAGGCAGAGGGAGGTACACGGTCAGGGAGAGGAGGAGGAAGAGGAGGAGGTAGAGGAGGAGAAGGAGAGGAGGAGGAAGAGGAGGAGGTAGAGAAGGAGGTAGAGAAGGAGAAGGAGAGGAGGAGGAAGAGGAGGAGGTAGAGAAGGAGAAGGAGAGGAGGAGGAAGAGGAGGAGGTAGAGAAGGAGAGGAGAAGGAGAGGAGGAGGAAGAGGAGGAGGTAGAGAAGGAGAGGAGAAGGAGAGGAGGAGGAAGAGGAGGAGAAGGAGAGGAGGAGGTAGAGGAGGAGAAGGAGAGGAGGAGGAGGTAGAGAAGGAGAGGAGGAGAAGGAGAGGAGGAGGAAGAGGAGGAGGTGGAGAAGGAGAGGAGGATGAAGAGGAGGAGAAGGAGAGGAGGAGGAAGAGGAGGAGAAGGAGAGGAGGAGGAAGAGGAGGAGGAAGAGGAGGAGAAGGAGAGGAGGAGGAGGTAGAGAAAGAGAGGAGGAGGTAGAGGAGGAGGTAGAGGAGGAGGTAGAGAAGGAGAGGAAGAGGATGAGGAAGAGGAGGAGGTAGAGAAGGAGGAGGAGGAAGAGGAGGAGGTAGAGAAGGAGAGGAAGAGGAGGAGGAGGAGAGGAGGAGGAAGAGGAGGAGGTAGAGAAGGAGGAGAGGAGGAGGAAGAGGAGGAGGAGGAGGAAGAGGAGGAGGTAGAGAAGGAGAAGGAGGAGGAGGAGGAGGAGAGGAGGAGGAAGAGGAGGAGGTAGAGAAGGAGAGGAAGAGGAGGAGGAGGAGAGGAGGAGGAAGAGGAGGAGGTAGAGAAGGAGAAGGAGGAGGAGGAGGAGGAGAGGAGGAGGAAGAGGAGGAGGTAGAGAAGGAGAGGAAGAGGAGGAGAGGAGGAGGAAGAGGAGGAGAAGGAGAGAAGGAGGAAGAGGAGAGAATGACAGAAACACGATCTGACACTGAGACAGCACCCATCCTGGACCAGCACCCATCCTGGACCAGCACCCATCCTGGACCAGCACCTATCCTGGACCAGCACCCATCCTGGACCCAGTCTGCTTCCCTGCCATGCCCTGAGGTTTTGGATCTGGTCTCTGGATGACGTCTTCATCCTCCTTCTATGTGAATAATGTCGTGTGATGTGAGTCTCCGCTGTGTGCAGGTGTAGTCTGTCCTCCTGCCAGGTCTCCATGGTGATGGAGGTCTCCATGGTGATGGAGGTCACATGGCTCAGGTCCCATTCTGGAAGCTGCTCTCCGTCCTCTTAATCACGTTTTTCATATATATGTTATAAATAATTATAATGTTGTTATCCGTGCTGTATTCTGTGTGTTCTGTGAACATCTGCTGCACCTCCTCCTCTGTTGCTCCTCCTGAGCTTCTCTAAAAGGGTTTTTAGGGAATTTTCGTTGTATTGCTGTACAGACGAAGGCTCCCTGAGAATAATTTGTGACCAGTAACAAACTGAACACCAGTTACAGAAGTGATCTGAACTGGACACATCCTACCTGCACAGGTGAGCTAACATCTGCTAATGCAGACCAACCGGAATGACCTGTTATTGTGTTTGGCCCTAAACACCTTAGAAACACATTATCTAATGATAAAGCTACTCTGGATGGCATTACCCTGGCCTCCAGCACCACCGTAAGGAA
Organism: Thunnus albacares; assembly: GCF_914725855.1. Lineage (NCBI taxonomy): Eukaryota > Metazoa > Chordata > Actinopteri > Scombriformes > Scombridae > Thunnus > Thunnus albacares. The sequence goes on from NC_058109.1 coordinate 207,827, forward strand.
TCTGGGAGTTATCTTTGATCAGGATATGTCCTTTAACTCCCACATAAATCAAATCTCAAGGACTGCCTTTTTTCACTTACGTAATATCACAAAAATCACATCCCGTCCCTAAAAGATGCAGAAAAACTAGTTCACGTATTTGTTACTTCTAGGCTGGATTCCTTCCTTATTATCAGGCTGCTCTAACGAGTCTCTAAAGACTCTCCAGCTGGTCCAGACATGACAAACATGATACTCAGTCTGTTAAAAATCAAAACTTTATTCCCATTTTTCCCTTTAATTAAATCAACACAACATCAAAAGAAGCTTCACATTAAATCAAACAATCGACGGACAGACTGACAGCAGTGCTCGTTTCCATGGAAACCGGGAGAGAGTCGGCCCAGAGGTGTGACGTGATTGGCTGAGACGTTTCAGTCTCAGACGTTTGGCTGGCAGTGATTTAAATCAAGCAAAAAAAAAAAAAAAAAAATCAATTAAATCAAAGTACGGCAGCCTCAAGAGTCCAAATAGAAGGGGCGGGGTCAGGTCAGCCGGGGGAGGGGTCAGAGGTTAGTATGGTTGTCTCTTGATGAATCTGGAGAACATGGCGTATGCAGCGATTGGTTTATCTGTTGGAACCATGTGACCTGAACCCTGAAGGAAGACAGAGGTCAAAGGTCAGCAAACATCACAAATTGAAGCATGATGTCACAGAGGGTCAGCTGACGACGACGAAGGCATTTACCTTGACGGTGAGGAAGGCGATGTTGTTGAACTCTTTGACGAAGCCTCCAACCTGCCGACCGTCTTCATCATCGTAGAGCCACGGGCGCCTCTGAACCGCCACCTGAGACACAGACTCATTATTTCACCCGATCCTCACCCGTTCACCTGGACCTCACCTGTTCCTCACCTGTTCCTCACCCGTTCACCCGATCCTCACCCGTTCACCTGGACCTCACCTGTTCCTCACCTGTTCCTCACCCGTTCACCTGGACCTCACCTGTTCCTCACCTGTTCCTCACCTCTTCCTCACCCGTAACCTCACCCGTAACCTCACCTGTTCCTCACCCGTAACCTCACCTGTTCCTCACCCGTAACCTCACCTGTTCCTCACCCGTTCCTCACCCGTAACCTCACCTGTTCCTCACCCCTAACCTCACCCGTTCCTCACCTTGACCTCACCTGTAACCTCACTTGTTCCTCACCCGTTCCTCACCTGGACCTCACCTCTTCCTCACTTGTTCCTCACCCGTAACCTCACTTGTTCCTCACCCGTAACCTCACCCGTTCCTCACCCGTAACCTCACTTGTTCCTCACCTGTAACCTCACCCGTTCCTCACCCGTAACCTCACTTGTTCCTCACCCGTAACCTCACCTGTTCCTCACCCATCGTCACCTGTAGCTCACCTGTTCTCTCTATGATCAGAGTAGAAAGCTTCTCACATTTCACTGCTCTGCATCTTTCAGCTCATATCAGCTGATTAACTGTCATCTTGTGAGTCACCTGATAAAAATGAAACTGAAACTTGAAACTTGTCCAAGATCCTCTGTGAGGGAAGACCCACCACTCTGTAACCACTATAAACCAGAGTGTTTCTACAGTTCCAACAGAGTGAGACGTCTTCTCTCCAGAGGATCAGAACCAATCAGATCCTTCGCCTCCTCCCTCCTTCTCCCCCTGAACTCTCAACTTCCAAAACCAAAGTGATGAAAAACGTGGAAACACAAACTGATCGAATGGAGAAAGAGACGGGAGCCTCTGAACGGAAGACTGATCAGTTCAATTAAACCAATCCTCACTGATATCACAGCTGATTCCATTTATTGATAACATGGATCTGAAGTTACCTGCTGCTGCAGAGACTCCACAAACCACTCATCCCCCATGAAGTTACAGGCCATGTCCACGTCCCCGTTGTACACCAGGACCCGGTACTTCTGCAGAGACAACACCACTGTCACCACTGATGTCACACATTATTGATCCTCTAATGTTATCAGTATATTCTATGTTCATAGAGTCTGATGTGCTGAAGAACAGCTGTGAGTTTGGATTAAACAGTTAGAAACGTGAGCAGTCGGGTACTGGAAGTACGGCCGGCTGATAAAACTTTATCTCAATATAATTTTCCTCAATAGAAAACATTCAATATAATTAATCTGAGAGGGAGAAGCCGTCTCTGGAGCTACGCTGGGTCGGCCCGCACCGGCTACTGGGGGCTGGCTGACTCCATTAACCAACGACTGGTTTTCCAGTCACTGAACGTCGCCTTCAACGCAGCAGATAAACTATATTTATTTACTCGATTCAGGAAATCTCACGATTCGATTCAAAATCAGGTCTCAATTCAATAAATTCATAGATTTTATTCTAGATTGATGTTTTGAGTCTTTCGTTTGTCTGCTGTGGACACTTTTATAGATCTCAAATAAAAAAGATCACACTGAATCAAAATGAATCAAATGTTCCTTTAGTTCAGTCAGCAGGAAACCAGAGCGGCTCTGAGACAACGGCTCAAATTCATATTTAATACAAAAATAAAAACGATTACAAAGATAAACTGCTAAGTGCAAAACCTCAAATAAATTCCTCCTTTAATTAACAAAATCAAACAAACAATAGCAGCCTGCTACATTTAGCTGCGAATTGATCACTATTAGCAGGTGATTATTATGACCAATTTTGTTTCTTTTTCTTAATTTCTCCTGCAGATTACCATCTAATTGATATTTATATATTTACTACATGAATATAAAGTAAAGAAACGGGCAGCTTCACTATTTACTGAACTTCATTGACTGTTTCTAAACACAGAGCAGCTGTTTAAACGCTTGTTGTTTCGCTGCTGCGTCTCGTTATCAGCAGTTTGTCATAAACTTCGAGGAGACGACGTTTTTCACTGAGAGAAAATTAATTTCTCGTTCCGGCCGTCAGATAACCAGCTGGCAGCAGACCTGCTGTGCGTTGTGCGTTGAGGCTGCGGGGGGGGGGGGGGGGGGGGCTGCAGGGGTGGAGGGCTGCGGGGGTGGAGGGCTGCGGGGGGGGGGGGGCTGCAGGGGGCCGCAGCCAGAAAGATGAACCAGAATCAACTTTTGGAGAAACGCAGCCTGTAACGCTGTGCAGCCTGCTGTATGACAGAAACATTACTAGGAAGAGGGGAGGACATTTCTCTTCGTTTGATAACGTGAACAGTAAAGTTCGGCTCTGCTGACGGCTTCCCGACTCATTTCAAACAGACGAGAGGGAGAAGCGGTGGTCGAGCGATGAGGAGAGGGAGCGCTGGTAACGTTAGTGAGGAAGCTGCTGAATCAGATCAATAAAACGTTATTTTCTGACTGTTTTACAGCGATTACTAATAAATAATCCCACGATGGCACAAACCTGCGGAGGAGTGCTGCAGCGCCTGATAACGGCATTAATATGTCCAAACGATCGCCTTCATCGCCAATGGAGCAGGTTGTATTTGTTTTTTTTTGGCGCACCCCCATCATTTACGTACCATTATCACTAAACGCGGCAGAGGAATAGCTAAACATATAACACACCAAGCAAGAGAAAGCAGGGGAGTGAGATGGAGGGAGAGAAGCCATCACTACTGATGAGCTAAAGTTACTAGCAGATCTGAATAGTGTGTAAACAAATGTTGGATTAGTGAGAGAGTCGCTCGAAGAAGGAGAGTACTGAGACTGTTTGAGCAGAACTAGTATAAGTTTAAATTACCGCAGTAATGAAGAATACGGCAACATTTACTGAGTTGTCAGTAAACAAACTGCAACCTGAAATGAGACAATAAGTTTACCGCAGGAGTGATTTCTGTAGGCTACGTATTGTGGTTGTTTTCATTTGTATGATTTAGTTGGAATTGAAATGTTTTAAATGTTATGTGTTACTGGACTCTGCAGTCTGAGCCGTCTTACATGTGTGCTGTATCACACTGCAGGACTTCATTTTTTTATTAAAGGATAACTCCATCTGTGTTTTTTATCTGGGTTGTTCAAATGGAAACGCTCACTCAGCCGTTAGCGGTTTAGCAGAGCAGCAACAGTGAGCTCAGTGTGTCTCTGTGGCTACAGGTCACACAGGAAATAGTTTTTAGAAGGGCTTGGAAAACGGCATTTTAACACTAAAACATACGTACTTCCACCAAATTTTTGGATTTGAACCTAAAAAAAATAAATGTACCGGCTCTTAAGATATTTTGAGGAAAAGAGACGGAGAGGGATCTCACTCATGCATGTTTTTAAATTGAAAAAACATTTTATCACTATAACTGTTTGAATGTTTCAGATTAGTGAAATGTTCCAGCTGGCAAGTGTTTGTCATGTTCTGACCATAAAGAATAGTTCAAAACCAGTTAATCGTCTGGTTTCTTCACCTTTCACTCAGGAACAAGAATCAGCCTTTAAACTGGAAACATAATAATTTGACATTTGTTGAGACATTTGTTAATTATTGATCGACTGGTATGAAAACTTTTATCATGATAACATCTTTGGCCACATCACCTAACTGACCAGAGCAGCGAGCAGTTTCAGGTACTGTTTCCTGACGTCCATGTAGAGACGACCGTAGTTCAGATTCACCTCAGAGCTGCAATACATGGCAGAGGTCAAAGGTCAGCACGTCAAAGAGGTCATGGACATACAAATTACCTGGGTAATTTACTAATTCAGGTGTGTACACAGGTGTATACAGGTGTTTGCAGTGTTACCTGCAGATGACCCATTCCAGAGCTTTGGGGCTGATGTGCAGAGCTTCTCTGACGTACTTGTTGTTCAGGTAGAGGGAGGAGGGGGTGGAGTTAGTGCAGGGAGGGTCCAGACGCACCGATTGGTGGCGGGACGCCAGACTTTGTAACTTCTACACACACACACACACACACACACACACACACACACACACACACACACACACAGTCAGAGGAACATCTGTCCTCAGGTGAGTGTGATGACAGCAGCTGGTTTCTACAGACCTGGTTCCACAGCTGAGTCCATGGATGGTTGATGAAGGAGTTTCCCAAATCTCTGATCACCAGCTCACCTCGCTCAACACTGATGACAACAACAGAAAGTCAACACCTGTCCTCTCTGTGGCCCACACCTGCAGCAGGTGAGTCTCATTACAGCAAGGCTTACCTGACCCTCTGGTGGACTCCGCCTGGACAGGAAGCGTACAGGTTGTACATGTTCAGTCCTGAACTGTAGACAATTACCTGAACTTCAGACACCTGCAGAGGAGACACAACACCTGAGACACCTGAACAGGTACCAACTGTTTCACCTTGTTAGACCAGTTAGAACCAGAGATAAACCAGTTCAGACCAGTTAGAATCTAAGGAAAACCAATTTAGACCAGTTCAGACTGCTTAGAACTTGAGATAAACCGGTTTGGACTGGTTAGAACCTGAGATAAACCGGTTCAGACTGCTTAGAACCTGAGATAAACCAGTTCGGACTGGTTAAAACCTGAGATAAACCGGTTCAGACTGGTTAAAACCTGAGATAAACCAGTTCAGACTGCTTAGAACCTGAGATAAACCAGTTCGTACTGGTTAGATCCTGAGATAAACCGGTTCAGACTGCTTAGAACCTGAGATAAACCGGTTCAGACTGCTTAGAACCTGAGATAAACCGGTTCAGACTGCTTAGAACCTGAGATAAACCAGTTCGGACTGGTTAAAACCTGAGATAAACCGGTTCAGACTGGTTAAAACCTGAGATAAACCGGTTCAGACTGGTTAAAACCTGAGATAAACCAGTTCAGACTGCTTAGAACCTGAGATAAACCAGTTCAGACTGCTTAGAACCTGAGATAAACCAGTTCAGACTGCTTAGAACCTGAGATAAATCAGTTCAGACTGCTTAGAACCTGAGATAAACCAGTTCAGACTGCTTAGAACCTGAGATAAACCAGTTCAGACTGCTTAGAACCTGAGATAAACCGGTTCAGACTGCTTAGAACCTGAGATAAACCAGTTCGGACTGGTTAAAACCTGAGATAAACCGGTTCAGACTACTTAGAACCTGAGATTAACCAGTTCGTACTGGTTAGATCCTGAGATAAACCAGTTTGGACTGGTTAGATCCTGAGATAAACCAGTTCGGATTGGTTAGATCCTGAGATAAACCAGTTCAGACTGCTTAGAACCTGAGATAAACCGGTTCAGACTGCTTAGAACCTGAGATAAACCAGTTCGGACTGCTTAGAACCTGAGATAAACCAGTTCGGACTGCTTAGAACCTGAGATAAACCAGTTCGGACTGGTTAAAACCTGAGATAAACCGGTTCGGACTGCTTAGAACCTGAGATAAACCGGTTCAGACTGCTTAGAACCTGAGATAAGCCGGTTCAGACTACTTAGAACCTGAGATTAACCAGTTCGTACTGGTTAGATCCTGAGATAAACAAGTTTAGACCTGTTAAGACTCACGCTGATGGAGCAGTTAGGGTTCTGGCTGTTGTAGAAGTTGCAGGTCCCATCGCTGCAGCAGAAGCTCTGCAGTTCCGTCCACAGTCGACTTCCCAGCAGGCCGTGGTAGTAGGCGAAGAACACCAGAGAGTTATCGTTCATCTCGTAGCTGGACATCCCGTTTCCCACAGCAATGCCCTGCCAGACGGTCCAGACACAGTTAGCATCACTAGCTCGCTAATATTAGCATTCTACAAGCTAACAGCAACCCCAAATCACCACATCCCTGTAGTACTGCGCCGTCATTACATTAGTACTGCAGTATCAGCGTGTAGTACTGCGCCGTCATTACATTAGTACTGCAGTATCAGCATGTAGTACTGCGCCGTCATTACATTAGTACTGCAGTATCAGCGTGTAGTACTGCGCCGTCATTACATTAGTACTGCAGTATCAGCGTGTAGTACTGCGCCGTCATTACATTAGTACTACAGTATCAGCGTGTAGTACTGCAGTATCAGCATGTAATACTACAGTGTCAGCGTGTAGTACTGCAGTATGAGCATGTAATACTGCAGTATCAGCGTGTAGTACTGCAGTATCAGCGTGTAATACTACAGTGTCAGCGTGTAGTACTGCGCCGTCATTACATTAGTACTGCAGTATCAACATGTAGTACTGCGCCGTCATAACATTAGTACTGCAGTATCAACATGTAGTACTGCGCCGTCATTACATTAGTACTGCAGTATCAGCGTGTAGTACTGCGCCGTCATTACATTAGTACTGCAGTATCAACATGTAGTACTGCGCCGTTATTACATTAGTACTGCAGTATCAGCGTGTAGTACTGCGCCGTCATTACATTAGTACTGCAGTATCAGCGTGTAGTACTGCACCGTCATTACATTAGTACTGCAGTATCAGCGTGTAGTACTGCGCCGTCATTACATTAGTACTGCAGTATCAGCGTGTAGTACTGCGCCGTTATTACATTAGTACTGCAGTATCAACATGTAGTACTGCGTCGTCATTACATTAGTACTGCAGTATCAGCGTGTAGTACTGTGCCGTCATTACATTAGTACTGCAGTATCAGCGTGTAGTACTGCGCCGTTATTACATTAGTACTGCAGTATCAACATGTAGTACTGCGCCGTCATTACATTAGTACTGCAGTATCAGCGTGTAGTACTGTGCCGTCATTACATTAGTACTGCAGTATCAACATGTAGTACTGCGCCGTTATTACATTAGTACTGCAGTATCAGCGTGTAGTACTGCGCCGTCATTACATTAGTACTGCAGTATCAGCGTGTAGTACTGCGCCGTCATTACATTAGTACTGCAGTATCAGCGTGTAGTACTGCGCCGTCATTACATTAGTACTACAGTATCAGCATGTAGTACTACAGTATCAGCGTGTAGTACTGCAGTATCAGCGTGTAGTACTGCAGTATGAGCATGTAATACTGCAGTATCAGCGTGTAATACTGCAGTATCAGCGTGTAATACTGCAGTATCAGCATGTAGTACTGCGCCGTTATTACATTAGTACTGCAGTATCAGCATGTAGTACTGCAGTATGAGCATGTAATACTGCAGTATCAGCGTGTAATACTGCAGTATCAGCGTGTAATACTGCAGTATCAGCGTGTAATACTGCAGTATCAGCGTGTAATACTGCAGTATCAGCATGTAGTACTGCGCCGTCATTACATTAGTACTGCAGTATCAGCGTGTAGTACTGCAGTATGAGCATGTAATACTGCAGTATCAGCGTGTAATACTGCAGTATCAGCGTGTAATACTGCAGTATCAGCGTGTAATACTGCAGTATCAGCATGTAGTACTGCGCCGTTATTACATTAGTACTACAGTATCAGCATGTAGTACTGCGCCGTTATTACATTAGTACTGCAGTATCAGCGTGTAGTACTGCACCGTTATTACATTAGTACTGCAGTATCAGCATGTAGTACTGCGCTGTTATTACAATAGTACTACAGTATCAGCATGTAGTACTGCAGTATCAGCGTGTAATACTACAGTGTCAGCGTGTAGTACTGCAGTATGAGCATGTAATACTGCAGTATCAGCGTGTAGTACTGCAGTATCAGCGTGTAGTACTGCGCCGTCATTACATTAGTACTGCAGTATCAGCATGTAGTACTGCGCCGTCATTACATTAGTACTGCAGTATCAGCGTGTAGTACTGCGCCGTTATTACATTAGTACTGCAGTATCAGCGTGTAGTACTGCGCCGTTATTACATTAGTACTACAGTATCAGCATGTAGTACTACAGTATCAGCGTGTAGTACTGCAGTATCAGCGTGTAGTACTGCAGTATGAGCATGTAATACTGCAGTATCAGCGTGTAATACTGCAGTATCAGCGTGTAGTACTGCGCCGTTATTACATTAGTACTGCAGTATCAGCGTGTAGTACTGCAGTATGAGCATGTAATACTGCAGTATCAGCGTGTAATACTGCAGTATCAGCGTGTAATACTGCAGTATCAGCGTGTAATACTGCAGTATCAGCATGTAGTACTGCGCCGTCATTACATTAGTACTGCAGTATCAGCGTGTAGTACTGCAGTATGAGCATGTAATACTGCAGTATCAGCGTGTAATACTGCAGTATCAGCGTGTAATACTGCAGTATCAGCGTGTAATACTGCAGTATCAGCATGTAGTACTGCGCCGTTATTACATTAGTACTACAGTATCAGCATGTAGTACTGCGCCGTTATTACATTAGTACTGCAGTATCAGCGTGTAGTACTGCAGTATCAGCGTGTAATACTGCAGTATCAGCGTGTAATACTGCAGTATCAGCGTGTAATACTGCAGTATCAGCATGTAGTACTGCGCCGTTATTACATTAGTACTACAGTATCAGCATGTAGTACTGCGCCGTTATTACATTAGTACTGCAGTATCAGCGAGTAGTACTGCGCCGTTATTACAATAGTACTACAGTATCAGCATGTAGTACTGCAGTATCAGCGTGTAATACTACAGTGTCAGCGTGTAGTACTGCAGTATGAGCATGTAATACTGCAGTATCAGCGTGTAGTACTGCAGTATCAGCATGTAGTACTGCAGTATCAGCGTGTAGTACTGCAGTATCAGCGTGTAGTACTGCAGTATCAGGGAGTACCTGCAGGTTCAGGCTGGGGTCCTCCATCACTCTCTCGGCGAGCGTGGGGATGTAGATTCCTCCGTAACTCTCTCCAGTCAGGAAAAGTTGGTTCTTGCTGAACTCTGGAAAGAGGCGGAAGAACTCCTTGAGAGCCAGGTAGTTGTTCATCGACACCTGCGGAGGAAAACACTTTAATCACATGACAGTGAACAATGAGCCGATAAGGAGACGAGTTAGCGGCCGTCACTGACCTCGGTGTCATTGGTGACGTATTTCTGATCGTCAGAGTACGAGAATCCGACTCCTGCTGGAGACTCCAGGTACAACATGTTGGCGATCTGCTCGGAAACAGTAAACCAATCAGCTTTTAGGAAACACACAGAAATTAACCATGTGACCAACATCAAACCACCTGAGTCACATGACAGCGGGCAGGTATGTAACTGATTAACTCACCTTGTTCCAAGAGTACGGGTTGTACTGCAGTGTCACACCGTCATTCTGGATCTGAAACAACACAGGGCAACAGGTGTCACTGTGACATCACACTGAGGCAGGTGGGTGTGGGTCAGGTGGGTGGAGTTTAAGTTACCTACCAGGAAGGGTCCGTGTTCAGTCAGCAGTCCGTCCAGAGAGCTGCAGCCAGGGCCGCCGTTCAGCCACAACACCACGGGGTCAGAGGACGGGTTGTTCTGGGACTCCACAAACCTGCAACACCAACACGACAGGTGACCTCACTACAGGTGATATACCGACACGCAGACCGACGTTACCACTGACATGCAGGCCGACGTTACCACTGACACGCAGGCCGACGTTACCACTGACACGCAGGCCGACGTTACCACCGACACACAGGCCGACGTTACCACCAACACACAGGCCGACGTTACTCTGGATGGCATTACCCTGGCCTCCAGCACCACCGTAAGGAATCTGGGAGTTATCTTTGATCAGGATATGTCCTTTAACTCCCACATAAATCAAATCTCAAGGACTGCCTTTTTTCACTTACGTAATATCACAAAAATCACATCCTGTCCCTAAAAGATGCAGAAAAACTAGTTCACACATTTGTTACTTCTAGGCTGGATTATTGCAATTCCTTATTATCAGGCTGCTCTAACAAGTCTCTAAAGACTCTCCAGCTGGTCCAGAATGCAGCTGCACGTGTTCTGACTAAAACTAGAAAAAGAGACCACATTTCTCCCATTTTAGCTTCGCTGCATTGGCTTCCTGTAAAATCTAGAATAGAATTTAAAATCCTTCTCCTAACTTACAAAGCCCTTAATGGTCAAACACCATCATGTCTTAAAGAGCTCATAGTACCGTATTATCCCACTAGAACACTGCGCTCCCAGTATGCAGGCTTACTGGTGGTTCCTACAGTCTTTAAAAGTAGAATGGGAGGCAGAGCCTTCAGCTATCAGGCTCCTCTTCTATGGAACCATCTTCCAGATTCAGTCCGGGGTGCAGACACCCTCTCTATGTTTAAGAGTAGGCTTCAAACTTTCCTTTTTGATAAAGCTTATAGTTAGGGCCGACCAGGCTCGCCTTGGATCAGCCCTTAGTTATGCTGCTATAGGCCTAGACTGCTGGGGGACTTCCCATGATGCACTGAGCTCCTCTCTCCTCCTCCTCCTCTCCATCTGTATGTATTCATGTAACATCAATGCATGTCACTAACTTTAACTGTGGACTGACTGCTGCCCAGCGTGACGCCCACTGCTGCTGCTGCTGCTGCTGCTGCTGCTGCTGCTGCTATTATTATTATTATTAGTCATATTTCTAATATTAACCCTGGGTTGCAGGCTGAGCCTTTGCAGTCCTTCCCCGACTATTGCTGCTGTTATTGTTATGATTGTTGTTATTCTGCCCCCCCCCCCCCTTTCTTTCTCTCTCTCTCAACTCAACCAGTCAAAGCAGACGGCGCCACCTAGAGTCTGGTTCTGCTGGAGGTTTCTTCCTGTTAAAGGGGAGTTTTTCCTGCTGCTGATGGAGGAATTGTTGCGTGTCTGTAAATTAAAGAGTTCAGTCTAGACCTGCTCTGTGTGAAAGGTGCCCTGAGATGAGTTTTTGTTGTGATTTGGCGCTTTATAAATAAAATTGAATTGAATAGTGCGGGTGAGTTACAGGTGAGTCAGTACTGACCAGTAGTGCAGGTGTTTGCCATCGGCCACGCTCAGGTATCCCGAGTATTGTCTGAAGCTCGGTTGTTTCTGCAGACCGGGCAGGTAGGTCACCTCGTCTGCAGCCGGAGCCGCATCACCGCCCAGCAGAGAGCACAGGAAGTAACACAGCAGCAACGCCACCTGCATCTGAAATCAGACAGGAAGTGACATCATCAACACCTGCATCTGAGAAGTAGGTCAGAATCTACATGAACACACCCACTTGGTTAGGTTTAGGCATGAGGAGGGTGGGGCGGGGGTGGGGGGGTGGGGGGGACAGCTAGACCATGGATGTATAAAGAGAACTGGATACAGCGTTGGAGGCGGGGCCTGTTCATTCCTATGAAAGTTGCTCAGTGGCTCATGAAGCCAAAAAAGTTCCTCTTCCACATCTGTTGGGCCGATAGAGCGAGCGCACTGGTGACTTCCGCTTGCTGAGTTGGTTATTTCCGGTTCAGCCCTCCGGCTAACACGGCGGGGGAGGAAACCTGTTCCTGTATCCAGTTCTCTTTATACGTCCATGAGATAAATCAGACAGGAAGTGACATCATCAACACCTGCCTCTGAAACCAGACAGAAAGTGACATCACACCACGTGTCTGAGTTCAGGTTTCTGTTTAAAGAGCTCTGTCATGTGAGGAAGTGAAGCTGCGTGCAGACCAATGATCTGATTGGTTAGTGAGTTGTGATGTCACAGAGGGGCTGCAGGTAGAACACCTCATATTTTAGAGAAGTGTGCTTATTTCAGTGTTTCAGCGTCTTCAGGTCAGGCTAACCTACTGTTGCTAACTTTAGTGCTAACACTTTTCCAGCAGTTGGGAAATAACAGACGTGACTTTTCTTGGTCCTGAGAAGCTGCAGCATTTATTAACTGACACACTGACGACTTCCTGCTAAACCTTTTCCTGCTCTGCTCGCATTCACCGTCACTTTTCTGCCGCTTGCTAACCACTCACTCGCTACGCACTCACATGACGCGCCGCCGTGTTCCTTAAAGCGGCTGCAGAGAGTTTCCCGGGCAGCGACAGAGGTTGACTCATGTTTCAGAGCAGCAACACACAGAAGCTCTCAAACGCTACTGATTTCCAAATGAACGGATGTTTGACGTTATTTTTGGCAAGAAAAAAATGGTTTTGGTCTGGCGGGAAACACTTACTTACTTCCTATAAGGTTTCCATCCAGTGACACATGTTTAATTAATTAATGTAATGAAGTTTGTCAGAACAGGACTGAAAGAGTTAAACTCACACTGAAGCTACTTCCTGTTCGCAGGTCAGTTCAGGCGAACAGCTGAAGTTTAAAACAGGATTTCAAAAAGGAGCCGAATTTATTAAATGAAGTTACAGATTTCTGATGCGTCTCGTTTTTCCTCAGAGAGGAAATAAAAGTTAAATGTATTTATTGAAGTGTGTTTGGTGGACAGACAGCAGACTCAGCGGCTCTGCACCAGATCAAACATGTGACACTTTAAGGAAGTAACGGGTGCGGTTAGTTCGCTACGAGCTGATTTACCGCAGTTACACATTAAAACTTTGTTTCTCATTTTCAACCTTTAACTCGGACTGTTTCTGTTCAGAAGACGAGATGTTCAAATGTATTTCTGAATTAAGTTTGGCGGAAAACACGTGACAAACTAACTTCACTGTGAAAACAAACCAGACTAAATACAGACTGACTTCACTTACACTCACACTCACACTCACACTCACACTCACTCACACTCACACTCACACTCACACTCACACTCACTCACACTTACAGCCGAGTTTAACTGAGTCTCGGTCAGGTGAGATGATACCGGAACTAACCTTGCTCCCGTGTTCACCGGGTTTTAGTTCAGCAGGTAAAGTTGGTTTGACTGCAACTGCCGACAATGAAGAATCACAACAAGTCATATGACACTGCGGGTCACATGACCACACCCCCCTACCGGTCATATGACCAGAACAAGATTTTTTTTAAGCTTTGACGCAGACACGCTGGAAACGCTGCGACGTGACGTCAGGTTGTAGTTTAACTACATATTCAGAGTATTATTATTAAAGCCACAGCTCGTCGCTCTTCATGTCATGACAATCAGCTGCTATTTGATAAAAATCAGCTGCTATTTGATAAAAATCAGCTGCTATTTGATAAAAATCAGCTGTAGTCCATGAAATAGTGCAGAAACACTTCAAGCATCTTAACTGCATCCACGTTTCCTCTGAGGACGCAACGAAACTAAGCAGGAAATGTGTTATTTCCTCTGAAGCGACGTCTGTTACTGATGAAGATCACAGCTGATCACAGCTGATCAACAGCTGATGAACAGCTGATGGAGTTTGTGTTGGCACGCATGCGCACTGTGACACTAATAAAGCTGCACAGTTATCATCACTGCAGCAGCTGTTTCCGCTCTGCAGCCTGATACCTGCAAACACCTGCATTCAGTATTTATACTGTGTACTGCAGTATTTATACTATGTACTGCAGTATTTATACTGTGTACTGCAGTATTTATACTATGTACTGCAGTATTTATACTACGTACTGCAGTATTTATACTGTGTACTGCAGTATTTATACTATGTACTGCAGTATTTATACTACGTACTGCAGTATTTATACTGTGTCCTGCAGTATTTATACTATGTACTGCAGTATTTATACTGTGTCTTGCAGTATTTATACTGTGTCCTGCAGTATTTATACTGTGTCTTGCAGTATTTATACTATGTACTGCAGTATTTATACTGAGTCCTGCAGTATTTATACTGTGTCCTGCAGTATTTATACTACGTACTGCAGTATTTATACTGTGTACTGCAGTATTTATACTACGTACTGCAGTATTTATACTGTGTCCTGCAGTATTTATACTGTGTACTGCAGTATTTATACTATGTACTGCAGTATTTATACTGTGTACTGCAGTATTTATACTATGTACTGCAGTATTTATACTACGTACTGCAGTATTTATACTGTGTACTGCAGTATTTATACTATGTACTGCAGTATTTATACTACGTACTGCAGTATTTATACTGTGTACTGCAGTATTTATACTATGTACTGCAGTATTTATACTACGTACTGCAGTATTTATACTGTGTCCTGCAGTATTTATACTATGTACTGCAGTATTTATACTATGTACTGCAGTATTTATACTACGTACTGCAGTATTTATACTGTGTCCTGCAGTATTTATACTATGTACTGCAGTATTTATACTGTGTCTTGCAGTATTTATACTGTGTCCTGCAGTATTTATACTGTGTCCTGCAGTATTTATACTATGTACTGCAGTATTTATACTGTGTCTTGCAGTATTTATACTGTGTCCTGCAGTATTTATACTGTGTCTTGCAGTATTTATACTATGTACTGCAGTATTTATACTGAGTCCTGCAGTATTTATACTGTGTCCTGCAGTATTTATACTATGTACTGCAGTATTTATACTGTGTCCTGCAGTATTTATACTGTGTCTTGCAGTATTTATACTGTGTCCTGCAGTATTTATACTGTGTCCTGCAGTATTTATACTATGTACTGCAGTATTTATACTGTGTCCTGCAGTATTTATACTATGTACTGCAGTATTTATACTGTGTCTTGCAGTATTTATACTGTGTCCTGCAGTATTTATACTGTGTCTTGCAGTATTTATACTATGTACTGCAGTATTTATACTGAGTCCTGCAGTATTTATACTGTGTCCTGCAGTATTTATACTATGTACTGCAGTATTTATACTGTGTCTTGCAGTATTTATACTATGTACTGCAGTATTTATACTGTGTCCTGCAGTATTTATACTGTGTCTTGCAGTATTTATACTATGTACTGCAGTATTTATACTGTGTCCTGCAGTATTTATACTATGTACTGCAGTATTTATACTGCGTACTGCAGTATTTATACTGTGTCTTGCAGTATTTATACTACGTACTGCAGTATTTATACTGTGTCCTGCAGTATTTATACTATGTACTGCAGTATTTATACTGTGTCTTGCAGTATTTATACTGTGTCCTGCAGTATTTATACTGTGTCTTGCAGTATTTATACTATGTACTGCAGTATTTATACTGAGTCCTGCAGTATTTATACTGTGTCCTGCAGTATTTATACTATGTACTGCAGTATTTATACTGTGTCTTGCAGTATTTATACTATGTACTGCAGTATTTATACTGTGTCCTGCAGTATTTATACTGTGTCTTGCAGTATTTATACTATGTACTGCAGTATTTATACTGTGTCCTGCAGTATTTATACTATGTACTGCAGTATTTATACTGCGTACTGCAGTATTTATACTGTGTCTTGCAGTATTTATACTATGTACTGCAGTATTTATACTACGTACTGCAGTATTTATACTGTGTCCTGCAGTATTTATACTATGTACTGCAGTATTTATACTGTGTCTTGCAGTATTTATACTGTGTCCTGCAGTATTTATACTGTGTCTTGCAGTATTTATACTACGTACTGCAGTATTTATACTGTGTACTGCAGTATTTATACTATGTACTGCAGTATTTATACTACGTACTGCAGTATTTATACTGTGTCCTGCAGTATTTATACTATGTACTGCAGTATTTATACTGTGTCTTGCAGTATTTATACTGTGTCCTGCAGAATTTATACTGTGTCTTGCAGTATTTATACTATGTACTGCAGTATTTATACTACGTACTGCAGTATTTATACTGAGTCCTGCAGTATTTATACTATGTACTGCAGTATTTATACTGTGTCTTGCAGTATTTATACTATGTACTGCAGTATTTATACTACGTACTGCAGTATTTATACTGAGTCCTGCAGTATTTATACTGTGTCCTGCAGTATTTATACTATGTACTGCAGTATTTATACTGTGTCCTGCAGTATTTATACTATGTACTGCAGTATTTATACTGTGTCTTGCAGTATTTATACTATGTACTGCAGTATTTATACTGTGTCCTGCAGTATTTATACTGTGTCTTGCAGTATTTATACTATGTACTGCAGTATTTATACTGTGTCCTGCAGTATTTATACTATGTACTGCAGTATTTATACTGTGTCTTGCAGTATTTATACTGCGTACTGCAGTATTTATACTGTGTCCTGCAGTATTTATACTGAGTCCTGCAGTATTTATACTATGTACTGCAGTATTTATACTGTGTCCTGCAGTATTTATACTATGTACTGCAGTATTTATACTGTCTTGCAGTATTTATACTATGTACTGCAGTATTTATACTGTGTCCTGCAGTATTTATACTATGTACTGCAGTATTTATACTGTCTTGCAGTATTTATACTATGTACTGCAGTATTTATACTGTCTTGCAGTATTTATACTATGTACTGCAGTATTTATACTGTGTCTTGCAGTATTTATACTATGTACTGCAGTATTTATACTGTGTCCTGCAGTATTTATACTATGTACTGCACTATTTATACTGTGTCTTGCAGTATTTATACTGCGTACTGTGTCTTGCAGTATTTATACTGCATCTTGCAGTATTTATACTGCGTACTGTGTCTTGCAGTATTTATACTGCATCTTGCAGTATTTATACTGTGTCTTGCAGTATTTATACTATGTACTGCACTATTTATACTGTGTCTTGCAGTATTTATACTATGTACTGCACTATTTATACTGTGTCTTGCAGTATTTATACTGCGTACTGTGTCTTGCAGTATTTATACTGCGTACTCACCTGTCTGCTACCACAGGTGTGACTCCTGTCTGAATATTAATGAGTTGACCTGAGCACTGATTGGCTGTTGCTCCACACCTTTATTGAACTGGTTACCATGGCAACAATGAACAGCGAAACTGAAGTCAAATGTACAGAAGACACTTTATTAAAAAACAAACGAAGAAGGTAAAAAAGAAACATCTGTACAGCAGGAGAGTCTGAGGAGGCGGGGCTTCTTCAGGGCCGAGGGGGCGGTCTCATCCCGGGAGGGGGTGGTCCTAAAACAGCAGACCAGAGAGGTCACATGATCAGTTTACAGTGTGTCACATTGTACAAGATGCTGCAACGTGATTGGCCGAACCCCATCTCCCGCTTACCTCTCATGCCGGGGGGCGGCGGCCTCATGCCCGGGGGAGGCATCCCCATCGGAGCGCCTCGACCAGGAGGCATCCCCATCGGAGGACCCATCGGGGGCCGCATGCCGGGGGGCGGGCCCATCATACCTGCAAGTGGAGGAGCCGTGGAACAACCAGTCAGCTGACAGAAGCTGGGTAACAACCAATAAGCTCACAGTAAGAAGAGCCAATCAAACGCAAGCATCCGACATCACGGTTCTCACCTGGTGGCGGGGCTCCACGGCCCATGGGGGGCGGGGCTCCTCGTCCAGGTGGATACTGCGTAGGTGCTCCTGCGATGCTCGCCCCGGCTGCTGCCGCGGCGACCGTCCCTCTGCCCTGCGGGGTCATCACCTGGGAGACACACAGGAAGCTGTCATCACCTGAGCAGACACACCGCACCTGAACGCACACACACTGTTACCATGGTTACCTGCTGCGAGGGCCCGCCCACCCCCCTGACGGGTCCCGCCAGACCAGCGGGAGCCTGAGGCATCGGAGCGCCGGCAGGAACGCCGCGACCCGCCGCACGACCAACACCCGGACCTCCGGCCACACCCGCTAAAGGTACACGAGCGATCCCCGTCTGCAGGTCAAAGGTCAATCACAACATTATTTAACTGTCACGGTAACAAACGCAGAGATTAAACTGATGACGTCACCACAGGAGCCTCTCCTATTGGCTGCAGGGTCACACTTACATCTTTAGGGGGCGGGCCCTCCACCGTCATGGAGACCAGGTTCTCCCCCCTCAGCAGGACCAATCCCAGAACCCTCTTCTCCTCGCGCTCCGGCTGCTTCGAGTTCTTCGGCCTGATGAGAAAGACAGATGTTACCCAGCATGCCTCACTGCTCACAGGTCATTCTACCCAGCATGCCTCGCTGCTCACATTCTACCCAGCATGCCTCACTGCTCACATTCTACCCAGCATGCCTCACTGCTCACAGGTCATTCTACCCAGCATGCCTCACTGCTCACATTCTACCCAGCATGCCTCACTGCTCACATTCTACCCAGCATGCCTCACTGCTCACATTCTACCCAGCATGCCTCACTGCTCACAGGTCATTCTACCCAGCATGCCTCACTGCTCACATTCTACCCAGCATGCCTCGCTGCTCACATTCTACCCAGCATGCCTCACTGCTCACAGGTCATTCTACCCAGCATGCCTCACTGCTCACAGGTCATTCTACCCAGCATGCCTCACTGCTCACAGGTCATTCTACCCAGCATGCCTCACTGCTCACAGGTCATTCTACCCAGCATGCCTCACTGCTCACAGGTCATTCTACCCAGCATGCCTCACTGCTCACAGGTGACATGTTTACTGAGTTTGTGCTTCAAGGTTCAGTTTGACAGAAACTCAACACCTGTCACACTATTATTATTATTATTATTATTATTATTATTATTATTATCACTACTACATGTGAGTGGAGCGTGCGAGGCTGGGAGGAGGACGTGTGTATCTTAGTTATGACATCTGTTGGGTCACTAGTGACCACATGAGTCCTGGTTGTTTGCACCAAAGGTGTGAAACTTCACCCAGTTTAACAAAACCAGAGAACCTCTTCTCTCCCTGTTTCTCCTCACAGCTGCTGCTGGAGCAGCTCTCCGTCGCTCGGCCCGCCGCCGCTCGGCCCGCCGCCGCCATCTGCTCACAGCAGACACACAGAACTCTTTTCTTTACGGCAGAAGACGCGAGAGCCTGCCTGAGACTCAGGAAGTAAGTTTTAAGCGCCAGCAGCTGCCACAGACGCCACAGAGCAGAGTTAGCTCGCCGCTAACAGCACAGAGCAGAGTTAGCTCGCCGCTAACAGCACAGAGCAGAGTTAGCTCGCCGCTAACAGCACAGAGCAGAGTTAGCTCGCCGCTAACATGGACGCACAAAGGAGCGACTCGGACCCTCTGACCTGCACGACTGGAGCACCGGCGTCCCGGCAACGCCGCAGCCTGTCTCTTCAGCACAAAGCGTCTTCTTCATGGACCGGTAACAGCTGGGCGTCGCCGTGCAACATAGTGAAGCGTAACACGACTGAGCAAGAACGTTTAACTTAATCAATATATTGAACATGTATTGATGTGGCAAAGATCCTTCATCCAACTGTTGTTGTGACGTCATTGTTGTTCATAGTCAGGTTATCGCAGAGCTACAGACCCCCACAGACCTCCACAGACCCCCACAGACCCCAACAGACCTCCACAGACCTCTACAGACCCCCACAGACCTCCACAGACCCCCACAGACCTCCACAGACCTCCACAGACCTCCAAGTTAAAATACCAACCATTTCTCGGTTCACGTCGACTGTTCGGGGGAAGTTTTATATAAACTCAGCTGTTTACATTTTATCTGCATCATTAAGGTCGTGGCTGCACGGAGCGGCAGGTCGGCGCCATCAGACCATCAAAAGTCTTTTCAGTGTTTGAACTAACGGATCCTCTAAAGAGTCCACGTTCAGTTTTTCCTTTAAGAACATTTTAATGTTTCTTTAGTGAACAGAAATAAACTCATCAAGTCTCTGAGATTCTGATGTTTTAACCGTTAAATCACCAGCAGACGCCGACCGCAATAACGGCAAAGGTTATTTAACAACAACAACAACTCCCATGATGCTTCACTACTTCACCACGTCATCAAACTCCATCTTGTGTTAAATCGCTTTGATGATTAAAATGATGATGCAGGGCCCCGAACCTCATGTTGAACACCCTCTTACAATCAATACTGACTATAACAGGACGACCTCTGACCCCAGGTGGACCTACAGTACTGAGTATAACAGGATGACCTCTGACCCCAGGTGGACCTACTTGATCTTCCTGAACTCGTCGCAGTCACACAGGATCAGGTTCATGTGCTTGTCGAAGGCCTTGAAGGTGCCGATGAAGATGCGTCCGTCCTGCAGGATGCATCTCATCCTGAAGTCGATGTGCTGCAGCATCTTGCTGCTCTTTCCCACCGTCTGAGGACCAATCAGACACCAGCGTTACTATGACATCATCATACAGCGCTGTAGAGACGCGTTACAGCTACACATACTCGTGTTGTGTGCAGAGTATCAATAAAGTACCAATATTTAATACGCATTTGTCTAACAGGGAGCACGCGCACACACACACACACACATATTAACACAGACACACACACATATAGACACACACACACATATTAACACAGACACACACACACACACACACACATATATAGACACACACACACATATTAACACACACACACACAGACACACACACACATTAACACAGACACACACACACATTAACACAGACACACACACACATTAACACAGACACACACACACATTAACACAGACACACACACACATTAACACAGACACACACACACATTAACACAGACACACACACACACACATTAACACAGACACACACACACATATTAACACACACACAGAGTTCCTGTTCCTGTTTGTTTGAGTTCATCTTTAATGTTTGTTTTGTTTAAAGATGTATTGATCAGTGATTTGTGTTGCTGAGATTATTATATAAATTATAAATTATATAATCCTGCTGCTGTTAAATATAAACAGAATGTTTGTAACTCAAACACTGTTGAGATATTTTCAGTAAGAAGTTTGCTTTCAGCTGAAGTTCATTGTTTCATTATTAAAGCTTCTCACAGGTTCTTGTCGTCATTAGCTTAATTAGCTTAATTAGCACCAGACTCCGTTTAATAAACACGTGATTTAAGGGCAGGTTTACAGTTTGAGACACTTTTCATTCAGGACGCCAAACTTTCCACAACACCGGCAGCTAGCAGGGCAGCTAACGGCTAACAGACCGAACCGGTCTGTCCCGGTAAATCACCGGCTGTTCCCCCAACGAACCCCGTTACCGGCCCGCAGCACCGAGAGCTGAATATGAACTGATTATCGATCATATTTCTAATCAGTTTGGCTGCGCGCAGAGCTGCTCAGCGACGTTCATCGGACGTTCATTCAAACCGCCGCCATTGTTGAAATAAACCGTGAACCGGAGAAATGCTCCGCTGCGCGCGGCGGGCAGCACGCGGCCTTTTACCCGGGAAACACTCACCATATCTGCGGTTCTGATGGCTCCGATTCACGCCGGATTCACAGAACAAACCCAAAAAATGGACCCGCGGAGCTCCCGCCAGGCCGTCTTTATCAGAGACTCACAGGAAGTGACGTAGTGTGCCGCAGCTGAACTGTTCCTACCCGAACACAGGAAACAGAGGCTGCGGCCGAAAAGTTCCTCCTGCCGTTTTATTAATGTACAAAAGAATAAACAGCAGGATGTGTTCACATAACAACAGAAAAAAAACGTGAAAAAACATGTAAAAACTGTAAAAGAAAGTAAACTTTCTAGAGCTATAAATGAACGCTGAAAGATGTATGTAAACATTTTAACACCAGCTGTTACAGTTTTAATTGCTTTTTGTTTTAGAGAGTGTTCAATTGAACAAATGAATTGTTTGAACTCTTTGCTAAAGGCAATAAAATACAGTTTCTTACCTGTAAATTTATAGATATGGAATTTGTCCATTATAATAATAAGATTTATCATGTACACATAAGTGTTTTTCTGTGTTATTTTCCAGGAAACCAAACAAAACAACCAAAGTTAAATAAAACTTTCATGAATATTTTCAGTGCTGAAAACACAAAAGTTTTGCCAGAAATTCTTCAGTGCAGAAATAAATGCACAGCAGGTTCTGGACTGAAACTACAACTCACATCAATGTTAAATTTTTCTTTAACAGTTTTTAGCTGGAGAGACTTTGTGAACGAGTTTAAAGGAAATTTCTTTAACTTTATTGTTGATTAAGTATTGATTAGGTAGAAGCCATGCAGGCCACAAACTGGTTCCAGTATGAAGTCACATATGGTGATGTAGTAAAATCTGATCTGTTGTTAAAGAGATTTAAACAGCAAAGACTTTTACATCATCTGGTGTTACGGGGACATTATATTCTGACCATCATCCCGATGAAATAACTGATCTACCAACACAATGTTACTGTAAAAACAATATTCCATAAAGACAGATGTGTGTTTATATCCTTGTTATTCCATATAAAATAGTTATGAGGTGAAAAAATGTGTTTGTAGATGAGAGACCAAGTTTTACAGATTTTATCAATATTATAGTTACAAACAAAAACAAAAGTTTAATCCACCCAGTTTGGCTGAAGCAACTTTTCAGAAACCTTCCCTCCATTTGGAATATTATATCTCTCCATATTTTATCTAATTTATCTTAAACGTATTATTTAATGTATAATGACCTCACTATAACGATCACATATTCATGAGAACTGAAGAGGATTTTGTCTCTTTTAGTGGTTTGTTATGAGGATGCAAACGTCAGTCTGCCAGTAAAACATCTTTTAACCTTTAATCCTCGACCTCGATGGAAAACGATGTGAAACTCACGCTGGGCCGCGTGATCATGTGACGGCGGATGTTATTGACGAGGGTCTGCTGTGGTGAAACTATAATGTTCTGAAGATGGACGACAGAAAGAGCATCTCAGATACTTCGCCCGGTCGTTCTCACCGTGTTTCATGTTTCACTTCATCAGGTGGGATTGAATTAAAACATAAAAGCTACTCTCACACTGAGAATCACTGCTCATCCTCCTGAATCCTGATTATTGTATGAAAATAAAAGTTAAATGTGTGAAAGATTATTATATATATTATAAAATAAACAGAAGAGTCATTCATAAAAATCTAAAACAAATTAAAACCACGTCTGCAACAGTTCAACAAAATAAGATAATTAAATGTGGACTCTTAAACATTAGATCTCTGTCATCTGAAGCCGTTTTAGTAAACGATTTAATCTCAGATCATCATATTGATTGATTGTCTTACTGAAACCTGGCTGTGTCATGAAGAACATGTCAGTCTAAATGAATCCAGTCCTCCCAGTCATATTAATACTCACATTCCTCCAGACACTGGCCGAGGAGGAGGAGTCACAGCCTCATTATCAACTCTAGACCTGAACTTCATTATAACTCACTAGAAAGTCTGTGTCTCTTAGATCCCATCCCAACTAGGCTGCTTAAGGAAGTCTTACCCTTAGTGAGCACTTCTTTACTAGATATGATCAATCTGTCTTTAGTAACAGGCTATGTACCACAGTCCTTTAAAGTAGCTGTAATTAAACCTCTTCTTAAGAAGCCTACTCTTGATTCAGGTGTTTTAGCCAATTATAGACCTATATCTAACCTTCCATTTCTCTCTAAGATCCTTGAGAAAGCAGTCTCTAATCAGTTATGTGACTTTCTACATAACAATAGTTTATTTGAGGATTTTCAGTCAGGATTTAGAGGCATCATAGCACAGAGACAGCACTGGTGAAAGTCACTAATGACCTCCTAACTGCATCAGACAAAGGATTTGTCTCTATACTTGTCCTGTTAGATCTTAGTGCTGCATTCGACACAATTGACCATCAAATCCTTTTGCAGAGACTGGAACATTTAATTGGCATTAAAGGAACTGCATTAAGCTGGTTTAAGTCCTATTTATCAGACCGATTTCAGTTTGTACATGTTAATGATGAATCCTCCGTGAAGGCAAAAGTTAGACACGGAGTTCCACAAGGTTCTGTACTTGGACCAATTCTATTCACCTTATATATGCTTCCTTTAGGTAATATTATTAGGAAACACTCCATAAATGTTCATTGTTATGCAGATGACACCCAATTATATTTATCAATGAAGCCAGATGAAACCAATCAGTTAAACAAACTCCAAACATGCCTTAACGACATAAAGACCTGGATGACCTGCAATTTTCTGCTACTAAACTCAGAATAAACTGAAGTTATTGTGTTTGGCCCTAAACACCTTAGAAACACATTATCTAATGATAAAGCTGCTCTGGATGGCATTACCCTGGCCTCCAGCACTTGCTGCTGTCACCAAGTGCTGCTCATGGAGGAATGTTGGGTCTCTGTAAATTAAAGAGTTCGGTCTAGACCTGCTCTATGTGAAAAGGGAGATAACTTCTGTTGTTAATCGGCACTATATAAATAAAATTGAATTGAATCGAACTGATCTGTGCAGCTCTTTGCTGATTTACCGCTGGCTATAATGTCTTTGCAGCATGTTGATATATGATATAATGCCTTTTGGAGGATAAATGCAGCTGCCATATTAGTTTGTCTGAGTGTGAAGTGAAGCTTCATGTTTTATTAGAAAGAACAGCAGCGCTGCCTGTGGAGCTCTATATGTACACATATCACCACATTTATGTTACACAAGTGTGACGTTCTTTTAAAAATACCAGCTTGAACTTCCACTGCTAAAAAAAATACAACGCACGCACAGTGACAATGCAGGAATTTTATTCACAAGTTGTTAAAACAGGGTGAAGAATGAGTTATTTTAAAAGAAGCTTGTGGT
The DNA here is from genome assembly GCF_914725855.1 of Thunnus albacares. Classification (NCBI taxonomy): domain Eukaryota; kingdom Metazoa; phylum Chordata; class Actinopteri; order Scombriformes; family Scombridae; genus Thunnus; species Thunnus albacares. The sequence continues at coordinate 233,066 of NC_058109.1, forward strand.
AACCGAGAATCTTTAAAATGGAATAAAAAAAATCCTTAAAATGTCTGTTCCAATAAATAGATAGAGGAAGACGGATACTCAAGTTCTCTGTGGTCTGTCTGCTTCCTCGTCCCAGCTGCATCTTTCCTCCGGTGTATCCGCGCTGCTTCAACGAGTGGTCTCCGTCCTCCGGTTCCCACGACGACCAACTGCAACCGATTTTCTGTGGACTGAACCCTCTCACATCCGTCAATTCCCGTGTCTCCAAGTCTCTCCTCCCTTTCCTTCCTTCTCCACCTGCGTTCATCTCTCACACTCAGCCAAAAAAAATCAAGGAGCTCAGTCCAGTCCACCAATCCTGAGTGAAGGGGGGTGTGTCATCCAATCACTCACCGGTGTTCTCACTTAGTCCATCACTTGATCAATCAGAGTTCAATTCACTCAGTCCAAGTTAAAACACAATATCAGAAAATATAAAACCATATAAAAAAAGCATGCAGGGCAACTCACTAAAACCAGACGCATATAATAAAAATAATACAAAATATAAGATCAAGTACAATTATGTCTCACTTTGACATTTACATACATAGAAATGTATTAAAATGAACAGATTTTATTTTATTAAGCTACATAACTGAATTACATAATTTACTGCATCTCTTTCAATGAGGCTTTTTGTGAGAAAAAAAAGTGTTTTTAAAAGTGTAACAAGAGTTCCTACTCGAACACGGGAAACAAGAGTTCCTACCCGAACACAGGAAACAATAGTTCCTACCCGAACACGGGAAACAATAGTTCCTACCCAAACACGGGAAACAATAGTTCCTACCCGAACACATGGGAAACAAGAGTTCCTACCCAAACACGGGAAACAAGAGTTCCTACTCGAACACGGGAAACAAGAGTTCCTACTCGAACACAGGAAACAATAGTTCCTACCCGAACACAGAGTTCCTACCCAAACACGGGAAACAATAGTTCCTACCCGAACACGGGAAACAAGAGTTCCTACTCGAACACGGGAAACAAGAGTTCCTACTCGAACACAGGAAACAATAGTTCCTACCCGAACACAGAGTTCCTACCCAAACACGGGAAACAATAGTTCCTACCCAAACACGGGAAACAATAGTTCCTACCCAAACACGGGAAACAATAGTTCCTACCCGAACACGGGAAACAAGAGTTCCTACCCAAACACGGGAAACAAGAGTTCCTACTCGAACACAGGAAACAATAGTTCCTACCCGAACACGGGAAACAATAGTTCCTACCCAAACACGGGAAACAATAGTTCCTACCCGAACACGGGAAACAAGAGTTCCTACCCGAACACAGGAAACAATAGTTCCTATCCAAACACGGGAAACAAGAGTTCCTACCCGAACACGGGAAACAAGAGTTCCTACTCGAACACAGGAAACAATAGTTCCTACCCGAACACGGGAAACAATAGTTCCTACCCGAACACGGGAAACAAGAGTTCCTACCCGAACACGGGAAACAAGAGTTCCTACCTGAACACAGGAAACAAGAGTTCCTACCCGAACACGGGAAACAAGAGTTCCTACTCGAACACAGGAAACAAGAGTTCCTACTCGAACACAGGAAACAATAGTTCCTACTCAAACACGGAACACAAGAGTTCCTACCCGAACACAGGAAACAAGAGTTTCTACCCGAACACGAGAAACAATAGTTCCTACTCGAACACAGGAGACAAGAGTTCTTACCCGAACACGGGAAACAAGAGTTCCTACCCGAACACAGGAAACAAGAGTTCCTACTCGAACACAGGAGACAAGAGTTCCTACCCGAACACGGGAAACAAGAGTTCCTACCCGAACACAGGAAACAAGAGTTCCTACCCGGTCACGGGAAACAATAGTTCCTACTCAAACACAGGAAACAATAGTTCCTACCCGAACACATGGGAAACAAGAGTTCCTACCCGAACACGGGACACAAGAGTTCCTACTCGAACACAGGAGACAAGAGTTCCTACCCGAACACGGGAAACAAGAGTTCCTACCTGAACACAGGAAACAAGAGTTCCTACCCGAACATGGGAGACAACAGTTCCTACCCGAACACGGGAGACAAGAGTTCCTACCCGAACACGGGAGACAAGAGTTCCTACCCGAACACAGGAAACAAGAGTTCCTACCTGAACACAGGAAACAATAGTTCCTACCCGAACACAGGAAACAAGAGTTCCTACCCGAACACGGGAAACAATAGTTCCTACCCGAACACAGGAAACAATAGTTCCTACCCGAACACAGGAAACAAGAGTTCCTACCCGAACACGGGAAACAAGAGTTCCTACCCGAACACGGGAAACAAGAGTCCCTACCCGAACACAGGAAACAAGAGTTCCTACCCGAACACGGGAAACAAGAGTTCCTACTCGAACACAGGAAACAATAGTTCCTACTCAAACACGGAACACAAGAGTTCCTACCCGAACACAGGAAACAACAGTTCCTACCCGAACACGGGAGACAACAGTTCCTACCCGAACACGGGACACAAGAGTTCCTACCCGAACACGGGAGACAACAGTTCCTACCCGAACACGGGAAACAAGAGTTCCTACCCGAACACAGGAAACAATAGTTCCTACCCGAACACAGGAAACAAGAGTTCCTACCCGAACACGGGAAACAAGAGTTCCTACCCGAACACGGGAAACAAGAGTTCCTACCCGAACACAGGAAACAAGAGTTCCTACCCGAACACGGGACACAAGAGTTCCTACCCGAACACGGGAGACAACAGTTCCTACCCGAACACGGGACACAAGAGTTCCTACCCGAACACGGGAGACAACAGTTCCTACCCGAACACGGGAGACAACAGTTCCTACCCGAACACGGGACACAAGAGTTCCTACCCGAACACGGGAGACAACAGTTCCTACCCGAACACGGGAGACAAGAGTTCCTACCTGAACATGGAAAACAAGAGTTCCTACCCGAACACAGGAAACAAGAGTTCCTACCCGAACACGGGAAACAATAGTTCCTACCCGAACACAGGAGACAACAGTTCCTACCTGAACACGGGAAACAATAGTTCCTACCCGAACACGGGAAACAAGAGTTCCTACCCGAACACGGGAAACAAGAGTTCCTACCCGAACACAGGAAACAATAGTTCCTACCCGAACACGGGACACAAGAGTTCCTACCCGAACACAGGAAACAAGAGTTTCTACCCGAACACGAGAAACAAGAGTTCCTACCCGAACACAGGAAACAATAGTTCCTACCCGAACACAGGAAACAATAGTTCCTACCCGAACACGGGAAACAAGAGTTCCTACCCGAACACGGGAAACAAGAGTTCCTACCCGAACACAGGAAACAATAGTTTCTACCCGAACACGAGAAACAAGAGTTCCTACCCGAACACAGGAAACAATAGTTCCTACCCGAACACGGGAAACAAGAGTTCCTACCCGAACACGGGAAACAAGAGTTCCTACCCGAACACAGGAAACAATAGTTCCTACCCGAACACGGGAAACAAGAGTTCCTACCCGAACACGGGAAACAAGAGTTCCTACCCGAACACAGGAAACAATAGTTCCTACCCGAACACGGGAAACAAGAGTTCCTACCCGAACACGGGAAACAATAGTTCCTACCCGAACACGGGAAACAAGAGTTCCTACCCGAACACGGGAAACAAGAGTTCCTACCCGAACACGGGAAACAATAGTTCCTACCCGAACACGGGAAACAAGAGTTCCTACCCGAACACGGGAAACAAGAGTTCCTACCCGAACACGGGAAACAATAGTTCCTACCCGAACACGGGAAACAAGAGTTCCTACCCGAACACGGGAAACAAGAGTTCCTACCCGAACACGGGAAACAATAGTTCCTACCCGAACACGGGAAACAATAGTTCCTACCCGAACACGGGAAACAAGAGTTCCTACCCGAACACAGGAAACAAGAGTTCCTACCCGAACACGGGAAACAAGAGTTCCTACCCGAACACAGGAAACAAGAGTTCCTACCCGAACACACGGGAAACAAGAGTTCCTACCCGAACACGGGAAACAATAGTTCCTACCCGAACACGGGAAACAAGAGTTCCTACCCGAACACGGGAAACAAGAGTTCCTACCCGAACACAGGAAACAATAGTTCCTACCCGAACACGGGAAACAAGAGTTCCTACCCGAACACAGGAAACAAGAGTTTCTACCCGAACACGAGAAACAAGAGTTCCTACCCGAACACAGGAAACAATAGTTTCTACCCGAACACGGGAAACAAGAGTTCCTACCCGAACACAGGAAACAATAGTTCCTACCCGAACACGGGAAACAAGAGTTCCTACCCGAACACAGGAAACAAGAGTTTCTACCCGAACACGGGAAACAAGAGTTCCTACCCGAACACAGGAAACAAGAGTTTCTACCCGAACACGAGAAACAAGAGTTTCTACCCGAACACGGGAAACAAGAGTTCCTACCCGAACACGGGAAACAAGAGTTCCTACCCGAACACGGGAAACAAGAGTTCCTACCCGAACACGGGAAACAAGAGTTTCTACCCGAACACGAGAAACAAGAGTTCCTACCCGAACACGGGAAACAAGAGTTCCTACCCGAACACGGGAAACAAGAGTTCCTACCCGAACACGGGAAACAAGAGTTTCTACCCGAACACGAGAAACAAGAGTTTCTACCCGAACACGGGAAACAAGAGTTCCTACCCGAACACGGGAAACAAGAGTTCCTACCCGAACACAGGAAACGCTGATGATGTTTGTTCAGATGCTCGTTTTTCTGATCAGTTTGATTTTAATTAGTTAATTGATGATATAAAAAGGGGGTGTGGCGTCATGATTGACAGCTGCTCTCAGATGAGCCGAGTGACCGCAGCAGCTTCTGATAGAAGACGCTGATGAAGGTTTTCATGTGTGATTCACTCCCAGCTGTAGCTGCTGGTTACCAGCTGGTTTTGGCTGGTTTTCCTCCATCGCAGACGGAGCAGGTTTAACACACGACCCCCCCCTTCATTGTTTTAATGAATGTCAAAAGTACCCGACCCGTGAGGATATCAGTGATATTCTCAATCACAGCGTACGTGCGGCGGAGGCTGTGCGTCAGCGGGATGTGGGCCTCGAGGCTGCGGTTAAGCTCAGGAAGCTGTTTGGGCCACTTCCTGTCCTCAGCGTCAGCTGTGCTGACCTGCACTTCTGCTGCAGCTGTTCATGATGACCGGCTGCTAACAAGCTGCATTTTCACATTTATATTGTACAGAGAACAAATGTGAGTTGTGTACAGATCGGGGCTGACTTTCCCAAACATGTCACAGCGTGACGCTCGTCTCCACATGATGAGATCTTTATAATGAGTTCTCTCTCTGACGTCCACATATCTGCCACATGTTGGGGAAAGTCAGCCCTTTTATTATCTGACTTCTGTTATTTGATATTTCTATACTGGTGATGTGTTGTTTCAATGCACCTGAGGGGCACTTCAATGATGAGGACGTGTTCATAATGATGCATATAAATATTAACTGATTAATTGCTGACTCACTGTGGGACCTTTGCTACAGCTACACAAGAGAAGTGAAGTCTGGCAGTCAGCTGGTTCCCAGTAGAGGTGTGTTACCCTCCCCCCCCTCCCCACACCCCCTCCCTAAGAAACACAACAGTGTTCAGGAAGACAAACAACAACAAGGTGAACAAAGATTATTGTTGTTGATATAAAAACATCACTGTGAAAACAGAAACATTAAATCAACACCATGGAAACGGATCAATAATCTCCTGCACACACAACGGGATAAAAGTCTGACTCCAGACCAAAACTGTTGCAGCTTTTCTCAAAAATTGCGATACAATCTGCGAAGTTTTATGTGCTTTTTGTGGTAAAATTGCAGGAAAAAATGAAAGCAAAGAGAAATAACCAAAACCAGTGAAAAGTCATATGTCATTACCCCCTTGGATAAAACGCTGTACATATACGTGTACACACACACACATACATATATATATATATATATATATATATATATATATATATATATATATTAATATGTCGGCGGGGTTTCTGATTATTATTTTTTATTCTGTGAATCATTTTAATCAGGAAACATTTTGCGCTTAAACTTGAAATGCACCTTATGAATAAAATTATTATGAATTTTATTATTAAACCCGTGAAGAAGAGAGAAGGTGAGCTCTGACGTCAGCCGCTCCTCTCCCTGTGACGGACAGAAACAGTCAGTGACGTCACCGCACCGCGTCACGTGACACTCTCACATCAGCTGAGTGGAGATGAACAGGTCGGTTCACTATGATGTCTCTCTGACCAGATACGTGTTTGTGTTTATCGATCAGGTTATTGATCCTCTGCCGATCATCATCATCAGTCTGTGATTTACCGTCGACCCGCTGCAGGCTGGTTACCATGGTAACCCGGGCTCCCGCCGCTGGCCGCGCGCCGCAGTGAGCAACAGAGACACGGAGGAGACGGAGCCTGACGGTACTCAAGTACAACACGGAGGTACTTTATACTTTACTGCGTATTTCCATGTGATGCTACTTTCTACATTTCAGAGGGAAATATTGTACTTTCTACTCCACTACATTTATTTGACAGCTTTAGTTACTTTTCAGATGAAGATTTGACACAATGGATAATATAACAAGCTTTTAAAATACAACACATTGTTAAAGATGAAACCAGTGGTTTCCAACCTTTTTGTCTTTTGACGTCTTACAAAAAGCAGTGTGTAGTCGGGGTCACATTTCACATGTCTATGAGTTGTTAACAGCTCCACCAAATAGTGATTTTTCCCTCTAAACTTCTCACATGCTTTCATTTCAATAAATGTTCAAATGATCCAATATTTCAGCAAAAATCAAAGATTAGAGAAAAATCTGAAAACTGAAAACAGATTTGTGTATCAGAACTTTGTTTTTTCTTCTTTCCTCTCCCATTAATCATCTCACCACCCCTCAGATTTATCTGCTGATCCTTTGGAGGGCCCCGACCCCTAGGTTGGGAACCACTGGACTAAACTAGCTAACTGTATATAAAGTAGTGTAAACTAGCTCCACCTCCAGCAGCTACAACAGTAACATGCTGCTCTAACACTGATGCTTCACTATTAATAATCTAATGATGTCATATATAATAATATATCAGTCAGAGGGACCAAACCACTACTTTTACTGCAATACTTTAACTACATCAAGCTCATAATACTTATGTACTTTTACTGCAATACTTTAACTACATCAAGCTCATAATACTTATGTACTTTTACTGCAATACTTTAACTACATCAAGCTCATAATACTTATGTACTTTTACTGCAGGAGGGTTTTTCATGCAGGACTTGGAGTATTTGTACTTTGTTGTATTAGTACTTTTACTGCAGTGAAGTATGTGAGTACGTCTTCCACCACTGAGATTTAATGTCATCAGGATGTAGGAAGTCTGACTTGGCTCTTTACAGCACTGGTTCCCAACCTGTGGGTCACGACCCCCACTAGGTGTCGCCAAAGCGTTACAGGGGGTCACAGTTCATTTTGATTTTATTTCTTCTCTATATTAAGTATTGTGAAAAGGTTTGAGGCACTTAAGATATTTAGATTCTTCTCCATAATGTAATAACATCAGGGAGGCATCTGATCAATAAAAATTATTGACAGTGTTATTTTTGAAAGCATCTGTCACTACGCACATCCTCACTTTAGTTTTAGTGCCTAAAGCTTTCGTACAGTACTGTAATGCTCATCATTTAGAAAATGACACAACGTTACTGTCGTTTTTAAAATTCACACCTTTATTTATAAAAAAGATGTAAAGTGAAACGATCCCAAACAGCCTCCTGTCGTCCTGCAGTAGAACAGCTGAGTGTCATGGAGTATGTATGATAGTTAAAAATAAAAAATAATAATACAGACAGAGAATTGTATGAAAACATCAGGAGGATTAATCTCTAATGAAATATTCATCTAGTTTTACTTCCTGCTGTTATTAAAGCTGGAGGGACAGTGAGAGTAAAGGGCTGGGCTGTGATTGGCTGAGTACAAAGACGTTACCAGGACGACGGAGGACATTTCTCTTTGTTTGATAACGTTAAAAGTAAAGTAAGACTTTTCTGTCGGCTTCCCGAGAGAGAGAGAGAGAGAGAGAGAGCGGTGGTGGTGGAGCGAGCTAGAGAGTGAATGAAGAGAGGGAGCGGTGGTAGAGAAAGCAGAATCAGATCAATAAATGTTATTTTCTGATTGTTTCACATCGGTTGTTCTAGAGCACAAACACCTGACAGGCGCACAGAGAGGACCGGTAACGGATATGTTGTGATGGTCCCAGTATACCAGTACAAACTCGCCGTAACCTACTGGTGCAGATGTACAATCTATAAATAACTAATTTCACTGTCAGAATCTGATGCATTCGGTCCAATAACGTGTTGAAAACGGCCGAACAGCCAGCGCGGGAACGTCGCCCGACATGAGATTTATAAACTCTGAATACTGTGAAATAGAGATAATAGATGAATAAATACAGAGAGATTCATCTGGTGGTGATAAACTTCATCAGCATTGTGTTAACTCGTTCATTTATATGTAAACGTTCCACACTGCAGGTTTAATACACTATTTAGGTTCATTGTACAGCTGTGAATTGTTCTGTACTTTTGGATATGAATATATAGAATATGTTAGAAGTTCATTTTTCCCTTCTTAATATATACCAGCGTTTGTGGGGGGGGGTCCGGGGAGGAAGGTTAGAAACTGCTTTACTGAACAAAACCGCTTCAGTAAAACTCAACAAAGCACAGTTGAGATATTTTCTGATTAATAGCAGGTGGGTGAAATAACACATCATTAAAGAGGAAAATATGAATAATAATATTAATATTAGTGGACAACAAAGAGAAAAACACTTGCACGAAGCCGTCTGCGATTGTTGTTGTTGTGTTTCTTCTTCTTCTTCCAATGAAACGCTGCACTGAACACACTGCAACACCAAAAAACAACTTTTACTTTAAATAAATGTTTATTTATGTAAAAGCAGCTTATTTCAGTATAGTCTGTTATCATATCATCCCTCTGAGAAATAACGCTCATGTGTGATCGGGTGGATGATTTATGCGTACATGCGGCTTAAGATGACGTCAGAGCCGCTCCATGCATCACAATCACGTAATGTTATGATAAAAAAAGTCATGTTACAAAAAAACCCCAAAAAACGTAATGTTAAATTTAAATAAACAACATAATATCGTAATGTTACTGTGCATTTTCTATAAATCTTCACATTAAAAAGCTTCAGATGACCAAAACAAATCATTGGATTGGATCTTTTCAAACAAATGATTCCTGGAGTCACTTTATGAAGGCAAAATGAAATTCATCCTTGACACCAAAATCACAAAAACACACAGATGTTGCTCTGCAGGAAAACCTTCATATCTGCCAGATCTTAACTGAGCACATTCTTCTCTGTAGCCTGCAGACTCTCAGGTGGGCTGCAGACTCTAAGATGGGCTGCAGACTCTCAGGTGGGTTGCAGACTCTAAGATGGGCTGCAGACCCTCAGGTGGGCTGCAGACTCTCAGGTGGGCTGCAGACTCTAAGATGGGCTGCAGACCCTCAGGTGGGCTGCAGACTCTAAGGTGAGCTGCAGACTCTCAGGTGGGCTGCAGACTCTCAGGTGAGCTGCAGACTCTCAGGTGGGTTGCAGACCCTCAGGTGGGCTGCAGAATCTCAGGTGGGCTGCAGACTCTCAGGTGGGTTGCAGACCCTCAGGTGGGCTGCAGACTCTCAGGTGGGCTGCAGACTCTCAGGTGGGTTGCAGACCCTCAGGTGGGCTGCAGACTCTGAGGTGAGCCATTGAGCCATGAGTTCAGGAGCTGAATGAAAAATACAAATAGAAGTTGCTGTAGCTTCATCATGAAACTCCTCAGTCGTGTTCAAATTCACAAACTGAATGAAGAGAATCTAAGGTGGGCTGCAGACTCTAAGGTGGGCTGCAGACTCTAAGGTGGGCTGCAGACTCTCAGGTGAGCTGCAGACTCTCAGATGGGCTGCAGACTCTCAGGTGGGCTGCAGACTCTCAGATGGGCTGCAGACTCTCAGGTGGGCTGCAGACTCTCAGGTGGGCTGCAGACTCTCAGGTGGGTTGCAGACCCTCAGATGGGCTGCAGACTCTCAGGTGGGCTGCAGACTCTAAGGTGGGCTGCAGACTCTCAGGTGGGCTGCAGACTCTAAGGTGGGCTGCAGACTCTCAGGTGAGCTGCAGACTCTCAGGTGGGCTGCAGACTCTAAGGTGGGCTGCAGACTCTCAGGTGGGCTGCAGACTCTCAGGTGAGCTGCAGACTCTCAGGTGGGCTGCAGACTCTAAGGTGGGCTGCAGACTCTCAGGTGGGCTGCAGGCTCTCAGATGGGCTGCAGACTCTGTGAACACAGAGCAGCACATTACCTGAAAGGTTTAGACAGTTATAGACAGTCTATGAAATGTTAATGTTCAATATTAATATTGGTCTCAAGTTTATAGTTAAATCAAGTCAAATACATAATCAATAAGTCCACATTTAGCAGAGTCAGTGTGTGTGTGTGTGTGTGTGTGTGTGTGTGTGTGTGTGTGCTTTATTTAACAAACTAAAATACAAAAACTCAACATCTCAGCCTGGCAATTAATTAAAATAGATGAATAAATAATTACAATAATAATTATGATATTATCACAAATGAAACAAATGACTGCAGCGACTTTATGACTTTATTTCATATGCTGATGCAGACCTGCTCATCAGGAGCAGTTTGGGGTTCAGTATCTTGTCTGAGGACACCTGGACATGCAGACCGGAGGAGTCAGGAATCGAACCGCCGATCTCCTGATCAGTGGACGACCCGCTCTACCTGCTGAGTCACAGATGATGAGTTTCAGCGTTTTCATTCACACAAAAATACCTGAATATGAAGCAAATTCAATTCATTATGAAATTTGACTGAGAAATGTACGTTTGATAAGTTTGAGTGTCATGATGACACTTCCTGTTCAACCAATCAGAGCGTCCGAACATCACCTGACACCTGATGAAGCTGTGTGGACGTCCTGTCAGCCGTCTGCTGTTACCTGATTCACAGAAACACAACATTAATATTCATGACATCATCATAATTTTTTTCTTGAGTCTGTATATGAGTTAGGAAAAAAATTACAAAAAGGAAACTGGATGTTGTTGCTATAGACGCTACAGACCAGGTTTTAGAGACTAATGAGTTACAAGTAAATAAAATCATCAGCTCCTTAAAAAGCTCCAAAAGTAGAGATGCTTTACAATTTGACACCATGTTTGTTAAATCACACAAAGATATTTTAACTTCCCCTATTGCTCATTTAATTAACAGTGTGTCACCAACTTTAACTTAACGTTAAAGTTGGTGACACACTGTCCAGTGACATGAAGTGCACAATGGGTGTTCCACAAGGGTCAGTGTTAGGTCCCCTATTATTTAGTCTATATATTAATGATCTCCCTCAACAGTGTCATGATGCAGAACTACAAATGTATGCAGATGACAGCGTTGTGTACACACATGCAAAAACAGCTGAGTTAGCTGCTGCTAAGCTAACAACTGCATTGGAAAGGATCAAACATTAGCTTGATCAATCATGTCTGAGTCTAAATGTAAACAAGACGAAGGGTATGTTTTTCTCTAAGACTATGGTACAACCTCCTAACGCTGATATTCTCATCAAAGGTGAAAAAACTGACAAAGTTACTGATTTTAAATATCTTGATGTGACACTGGATCCAAATGTGAACTTTGAGAAACGTGTTAAAAAAAACAGTTAAAACCATAAAGTTCAACTTAGCAAATTTTAGACATATTAGAAACTGTCTGTCTTTGGACGCTGCAGATATTTATGCAGCTGTGATTCTTTCCCAGATGTGTTATTGATCACATGTTGGGGTCAAGCTGGAGAAACAGCCATCAAACCTCTTGAGTCCTTAAACAAGAAAACTCTAAAACTCAAAGTGTTTCCATCACTGTAGGGTTCTGGAGAAACACAATTTACTGAGCTTTGACAGTTTTACATAATATTCAGATTTGTGTCTAGTTTATAAATGTTAAATGGTTTGTCCTCCTCCACTATGTGACTTTGTCTTCACTCGCTCAGTAAGTTCTGTTAGATCCTCCAGAATCTCCTCTATAGATGATTGGACCATTTCATCACACTGCATTTAGACAGTCAGCTTCCTGTGTGAAGACACGACTCAGTGAACGTTTACCTGATGACATGAAGAACTGCAGTTCAATCAATACACACAAGACCAGACTGCAACATGAACTAAAGACCACTGAGTCACACAGCTGATTGACATTGTGGGTGTATGTGATGTGCTGTATGGTGTGTTCTGTGTGTATTTTTTGTTTGTTTGTTTGTTTGTTTGTTTGTTTGTTTGTTTGTTTGTTTTTTGGGGGGGGTTGCTTCTTACTGTTTGTTGTTGTGCTGTTGAATGTTTTTGTCGGGGACGATGCATGCATCCTGGTGCATCTTTAATGTTTCCAACTGCAAACTGTCCCAATCGATCAATAAATCAATCAATCACAGCGGTCCAGTCACTGAGCTTCCTGTCAGTCTACAGCTGTTTGTTTGTTTTATTCACCTTGATGACATCGCTCTCACCTGTGTTTGTCGTCCACTCAGGTGACGGCCTCAGGTTGAGTTAAGCTCCGCCCACCGCCGTCCCTGCTTCCTGCTTCAGGTGAAGACACAGCCAATAGGATGAGCCAGCCAAAGGAGGCGGAGCCAAGCAGAGAGATGGAAGGCAAGGTGAGATTTCCCATCATCCCTGCAGTTTGAGCTCTTTGCAGGTGTGTGTGTGTGTAGATGTGTGTGTGTCTCACCTGTGCAGGTGTGTGTGTGTGCAGATGTGTGTGTGTCTCACCTGTGCAGGTGTGTGTGCAGGTGCAGACGTGGGCTCAGTCTCTGGTTTACACTCTGGAGGAGCTCGAGTGTAAAATCTGCTACAACCGTTACGACACTCGCAGCCGGAAACCCAAACTGCTGCGCTGCCTGCACCGAGTCTGCGCCAAGTGTCTGAAGAAGATGGTCGACATGGGTGAGTTTACCCGCCAGGTGAACGTCACTGACACCCGACGCCGGCCGCACACCTGAGACTTACCAGATTCAAACATTAGACCTGGTCTACAGATGAACCACGTTTGACATTGAGGAGTCGCGTGTTATTAATTTACGTCTTTTATAGTTTAAGAAACATTTAACGATGAACAGAGAAAATGTTCCGAGGACACAAAGCGTGACGTCACAACGTCTGTCACAGTTTTCCCGCCTTATTTTTATGTTAAAATGTAGGAAGGTTTGTCTTCTTTAACACGATGTCACCACCTAAAGGCCGAAACACACCGCCGCCGAGCAGCGTGTGTGTGTTTGTATAACCGCCACACTTCAAGTCAGCGTCTTATTTCCAGCGTCGCCGCCAGAGAATAATCTGTTCTGTTCTTAAATACAGACGTTATTTACTAGTTTTCACTTTAACTGTTTCTACAAAGCAGAAATTAATTAATTGTTGGTTGATCTGAAACATGATGTCACTGCTCAGCTCTGCGCTGCGCTCACAGACCCGGAGTCACATCCATGTAAATACTATACGAAGGAGCTGCAGCGCCACGCTTCCTGTCGGTGCTCGGGCGCCACATGACGCTTCCTGTCGATGCTCGGGCGCCACATGACGCTTCCTGTCGGTGCTCGGACGCCACATGACGCTTCCTGTCGGTGCTCGGGCGCCACATGACGCTTCCTGTCGGTGCTCGGACGCCACATGACGCTTCCTGTCGGTGCTCGGGCGCCACATGACGCTTCCTGTCGGTGCTCGGGCGCCACATGACGCTTCCTGTCATATGATGTCATATACACACCAAAGCGAGCAGCGGCGTCTCCGGCGGCTGTACGAGTGACGAGTTACGAGTCAGAGTTCAATCAAAGCTGTTGTGACAGTAAACATGATGCTGATCACATGATCTCTGACATCATCATCAGTGTCATGTGACGTCATCTGATTGGTTTTCAGGCGAGTCTTCGCCCTCCGTCATCAGCTGTCCCTTCTGTCGCCACGAGACTCAAGTGCCCGACGAAGAGGTGAGACTCTTCCTCCTTATTCCTCCTCCCCCTCCTCTTCCTCCTCCTCCCCCTCCTCTTCCTCCTCCTCTTCCTCCTCCTCTTCCTCCTCCTAAGCTGGACAGACTGAAGACAAACTGACCTCCCGTCTTCTTCTTCTTCAGGTGTGGCTGATGGAGGACGACAGACACATCCTGGCTGTCCTGTCATGTCAGGACCGCGCCCGGCGAGGAGGAGGAGGAGTCATCGGAGGAGGAGGAGGAGGAGGAGGAGGAGGAGGTGAGGGGGAGGTGGTGCTGAGCCCCAACAGTCTGACAGGTGAGATGAGTGTGTGTTTTTATTGTGTCCCTGCAGTTATTTGTCTCGAGGAGGTAAAGTTGTCTCATCTCGTCCTTCAGGAGTCGAATCGTCTCATCGCTCCTCCGACTGTCTGGTCATCACCATCATGGAGCTCCCGGAGGAGTCTCGGTCCTCGGACTCTCTGAGCATGCTCAACATGGTGGGCCTGTACCGCCCCCCCAGCCTGGACTCGCTGCCCTGCAACCTGCCGGCTCACAAGTGTCGCGCCTGGACGTCCCGCAGCTTCCCACGCTGCCTGCTGGGGGCGCTGTGCCTGGTGAGTCTGAGCGCCGCCGCCGCCGCCGCTCTTCGTGTTAGGTCTGTTACTGATGTCTCACCTGTGTGTGTCGTACAGGTGTACTTCAGCTCTCTGCCGCTGGGGATCTACCTGCTGATGATTGGTCAGCTGTGGCTGGGCGTGGTCCTGGTCAGTCTGGTTCCCTCCACGCTGCTGCTGCTCGTCCTCTACGGCTTCTGTCAGTGTCTCTGCCACGAGCTGATGGAGGTGCTCGCCGCCCGCCGGCACCCGCTGCCATGAAGGCGACAACCCGCGCTGCCGCGATGACGACGACACAACACACACTACCATGACAACAACGATACTCGCTGCCATGACAACAATGACACGCTGCCATGACAACAACACAACACTTGCTGCTATGACGCTGCCATGACGACTGCTGTCATAAAGACAAAAACAACACAACAGCACCGCTGCAATAACAAGACCTGTAGACTCGACTCGGCGGCTCAGAGACTCGATCGACTCGAGACTGAGGAGACTCGCCGCCGCCGCCGATACTGAAAAACGTTCTGACAAACTTTAATAACATAAAGAGAAACAACAGAAAACTAACTTCAGTTTGTTTTTGCTGGACCAACAGACTCACAAACTGCTGCAGAACAACAACAGAACCACAGTGGAACCAGAGGAACAACAGCGGAACAGCAACACAACCACAACTAACCAGAATAAAAGCAGAGCTCATTCAGCACTCTGACCCCGCCCCCTCTGAATACCAGCATTCTCTCTCTGTGAAGCTGCAGCCAATCACACCACGACCAGGAGATGACATCATCACGTGTTTATTTCCGTGTGGCCTCCTGCTTGATGAACAGAAAACAAAGTGCTGCTGATTGGACAGCTGCTAGCCAATCAGAGAGGACTTGTTACTGACTGACAGACACATCCAGATATACTCGTCATCCATGTTGGAATAAATACGCTAACTGTTTCATGTGAGTTTATAATCTTACCTCGTTCTCTGGTCACATGATTCAGTTTCCCACTGTTTCCAGTTGTAATGCTAAGCTAGGCTAACAGTTTCCCGCTGTTTCCAGCCACTATGCTAAGCTAGGCTAACAGTTTCCCACTGTTTCCAGTTATAATGCTAAGCTAGGCTAACAGTTTCCCGCTGTTTCCAGCCACTATGCTAAGCTAGGCTAACAGTTTCCCACTGTTTCCAGTTATAATGCTAAGCTAGGCTAACAGTTTCCCACTGTTTCCAGTCTTTATGCTAAGCTAGGCTAACAGTTTCCCACTGTTTCCAGCCACTGTGCTAAGCTAGGCTAACAGTTTCCCGCTGTTTCCAGCCACTATGCTAAGCTAGGCTAACAGTTTCCCACTGTTTCCAGTTATAATGCTAAGCTAGGCTAACAGTTTCCCACTGTTTCCAGTCTTTATGCTAAGCTAGGCTAACAGTTTCCCACTGTTTCCAGTCTTTGTGCTAAGCTAGGCTAACAGTTTCCCACTGTTTCCAGTCTTTGTGCTAAGCTAGGCTAACAGTTTCCCACTGTTTCCAGTCTTTGTGCTAAGCTAGGCTAACAGACAACAGATGCTGGTTTATCCAGTAGAGTATTGTGTCCTTTGAGTTATAAAGTTCCATCTTTTAATTTTATGTTTGAATCTGAATCATGTGATGATGACGAGGAGGACGCTGATGGTCAGCTGACCTGCTGATGTCACTTCCTTTGTTTGTAGTGGGCGGAGCATGTGGAGCTCTGCTCCGTTTATTTTCTGTGATGAAACTTTAATCAATCATTAAACAAATAAAACTGCAAATAAATAAATAACTGATACAACTGACGATACTACTGTTACGGCGTACTGTGTGTACTACTGCAGCATTTCTACACAGCTAACAATGTTTGTTACTAGCTTAGCATTAACCTGCACAGAGCAGCTAACATCTTCAAAGCACAGTCTGTATATAAAATGGATGACACATCTCCACTTCCTGCCATCAGAGTGGCGTTTTCGGGAGCTGCCATCTTGCTTGTGTGAAGTCATTTGCAACCAGAGTCTGTGCAGCGTTTACATTAATTACATTTGCATCATTATGAACACGTCCTCATCATTGAAGTGCCCCTCAGGTGCATTGAAACAACACATCACCAGTATAGAAATATCAAATAACAGAAGTCAGATAATAAAAGGGCTGACTTTCCCCAACATGTGGCAGATATGTGGACGTCAGAGAGAGAACTCATTATAAAGATCTCATCATGTGGAGACGAGCGTCACGCTGTGACATGTTTGGGAAAGTCAGCCCCGATCTGCACACAACTCACATTTGTTCTCTGTACAATATAAATGTGAAAATGCAGCTTGTTAGCAGCCGGTCATCATGAACAGCTGCAGCAGAAGTGCAGGTCAGCACAGCTGTAGTCATCCCCACACTGAACCTACAGATCGAACCTCAACACATCACGCTGAGGACAGGAAGTGGCCCAAACAGCTTCCTGAGCTGAACCGCGGCCTCGAGGCCCACATCCTGCTGACGCACAGCCTCCGCCGCTCCTCACGGGTCGGGTAGTCTGGTACATGAGAATCAGTGCCTCTGGAGGGAAAAACATCCTGGTAAACAGATATGTTGTATACAATCATATCATTTAAATTCCCCGACCCCAACAAAATAACTATATAAGAAGCAACTAAAGCACACAGCAGACCCACCAGCCTCAATTAACATGTAACACTTACTTCAGTATTTCTTCTGGAGTTTCACCCCAACTAGTTCAGTTTAAAATCTGGACCCTGCCTCAGCCCCACGAGGCCTTGCTGCCAAGCAAGTTTTAAAATAGGAAGTGTCTGAAATTCAAATCAGCTCTCGTGAACTCTTACAGGCCAAGAAACCACCTGCCTGTTGTGTTCTGCACTACGTCGTGTGTTAAACCTGCTCCGTTGGTCCTGGAAGACCTCGGTGCAGTCTGTATGTTGGACACCTGCCAGCCTTCAGCGCTAGTCTGCCTACAGCATCAGGAAAAAGAAGATTATTTATTACAGAGGTCTCCTCTAAGACAAACCCGACTGACTCCGAGGCCTCATCCGCAACAGCTACTATATCTGGTTATAAATATGAAATAAAAGAGTCAAATATGATCTCAGGGGTAGAGCTTCACAATAACTGCAATATTGCAACACTGTGGTATAAACAAGCGACTGCCACAACTGCTGCCAACTGTCTGTTCACATCCGCTGCTGCTGAGTTTCAGTCTTTGTTTTTCAAGAGGGAAACAACGGCAGCTGCTCCGGTCACAAAACCAAATGTAACTTCACCTGTTCGGGATCATTTCAGCTTTCAACCCAATGAAAAGAGAGATCCAACCAATGTAAAGGAGGCAATATGCAAAATCTACCTATCATCCAGTTATCCAAGCACAACTGCCCCCCCCCTCAGAGCCAGCTCAGGCTGAAGCCTTTAGTCGAGTTGTCAAATACAGCTGTGAAGGTAAAAGGCATAAACGCGTCACAGCCGCTGTTTTGCAGTATTTGGTTGAGGATATGGTTCCATTCAGCACGGTGGCTGCTGTCCTGAAAACGTACAACACCGTAAAGGCATCGATCAAAAGCGAGCTCAAGAATGTCGACTACTTCAACTGATTTGTAGTCAATATGACTCCTTATATGAGTCTAATGGTGCATCATCTGACCAGTGACTGGGCTGTTAAATCACCAGAACCACACGTCTCTCTGCCACGCGTTTGATGAAGAAGCTGGCCTGTATCGCTATGGGCAACAGGGCAAACATGGTAGCAGCAGTGAACATGTTGAACTGGCTGAACTGCTTCGGTCACAGTTTACATTTAGCAGCGACAAACGCAGCGGCGCCGAGGACCACGCAGCCCGAGCAACGCTCCAGTACGTTCTCTCAGAGCTGGCTGAGATCTGGCCGAAGCACAAGTGGAGCTCCAAACCCCCCAGAACAGCCTCATACTGGTAAGAACAGCCTCATACTGGTAAGAACAGCCTCATACTGGTAAGCTACAAACGTTAGACCATTAGGTTTATTATGGGCAAGTTTATTAATGACCAAATTGCAGTTCACACTCAATAAAATACTTGTCATTTAGGCTACATTCAGATTCATCAGCACAGGCCTCATAAAACATGTAATAGCAGTTCAAGTATTATTTGTTTCAGTATATTGTTATTAAAGCCTGTCAGCTTTGCTTGCTGGGATCATTTAAATGTATTTTTTCATTTAATAAAAATGTATTGAAACAAATGATAATTTAAAATGTAGCCAATAGTGTTATTTTGTTAATTACAAAATAGATAGGCTATATGCTAATTTCAGTTCAATCATTTAATGACCCAGTGCAGGACTGGGGCACCAGACAGGAAATGGTGGACAGAGTCTTCCCAGTGATCAGAAGAGTTTTGGATGACCGGCGACACCAGCATCTCATTCCCAGCTGGCAGGACGTCGCCGTTCCTGAGTCTGTGAACGCGGCGTGAAACCTGCAGCTGAGTTTATGGATCTGCTGTCTGGTGAGAACGATGTTACCATCACATCAGTCAAACCCGTCCTGAACCTCCTGACTGGAGATGTTCTGAAACCATCAGACGAGGACGCCGCCTTGACATCGAACATCAAGCGAAACATGTGCAGTGTTCTTGAGGAGAAGTACAAAACTGTAACGGGTATAAGATGGACCCAATAGCAGCACAAATGACACTGGTATAACCAGAGAAACACAGTTCTAATGAGTATGACTCCACCGGACAAAGACCAGGGAACAGGCAGGCAGAACTCAGAGTCAGGGACAGAAGGCTGGTGGGTTTACCGGGGCAGAGACGAGGAGCGACGGTCGAAGACAAGCTGATCAGAAACCAGGAAGGCAGTCCAGTGAAGATAGCAAGACGACTTAGCATAGTAGTGTAGACAATCTGACAAGGAGGGAGTGGGCCGAGGCAGCTTATATACTGGCTTGATTGCAGATGATGAGCAGGTGGGAGCGCCAGGTGAAGGTGGTTGAACTAATGAGGGGTGTGGCAGAGCAGAGAGTGAGACTGAATGATTGGATGATTCCCACAGCAGCAGGTGAGGGGGGGGGCAGACTCTGACACAAAACAAGAACTTTTGGCAAAGACCTGCTCGCTGGATCCTAGATATCGATGGCAGGGAGGAGACAGAATACGCACCTCATCGAAGAGACGCTGGGAATGCAGGACGGACGGAGCGCTGACAATGTGACAGCGGTTAGAGACGAAGAGTCCTCTGTGTAAGCGATGGTGCCACCAGCAGCAAAAAAGACTCTTGGAGACCTGCTGAGGTCACAAACAACCACCCACTCATCCAATCCTAAGAGAGCTTGAGCATACGCTGAACTCACGCTACCTACAGGAGGGGCCCACAGACTCCAACGCAGATCCACCACAGAAGGTTTCCTGCAGGTACATGTGCATTTGTGCCATGTGGACACAATCAGAGATGGTTTTTAGTGCCTCTGGGAACATTGTAACCCCTCTTGGATCCTCTCTGAAACCACATGAGGTCAACATGTTGGTTTTCCTGACTCGCAACAAGGACATGACAGCCCAGGTCTCAATCATATAGACTTTATTATTTATGCTAAAGCAAAAGAATATTTCATTTATTTTTTACCATATCCAGTGCCTTTTATATTTTCATAGCACTAAAATTAGGATAAATGAGGTAATTAGCAAAAACAAAAAATGGTGCTAATACTGTCAGAATGCAGTGAGCATGTAAGTGCAAATGAGAGGCAGGAAAATGAAAAAACGTGTCAAGAGATTTATTTTCTTGGCAAAACAAAAAAAACACAACAATGCTATCTAAATAAGTACAACCATCAAACTAGGGCGCAGAAAATAACAAAGAGAACTAAGAACAAAAGATAACTCTTCTGTGATAGTTACTCACATATAAAAGCAGATTTCAAGATTCAGCAACCAGAACTGCATATACTACATATACTGCATATACTGCATATACTACATATACTGCATATACTGCATATACTGCATATACTACATATACTGCATATACTGCATATACTACATATACTGCATATACTGCATATACTGCATATACTACATATACTACATATACTACATATACTACATATACTGCATATACTGCATATACTACATATACTGCATATACTGCATATACTGCATATACTGCATATACTGCATATACTACATATACTACATATACTGCATATACTGCATATACTGCATATACTACATATACTACATATACTACATATACTACATATACTGCATATACTGCATATACTGCATATACTGCATATACTGCATATACTGCATATACTGCATATACTACATATACTGCATATACTGCATATACTGCATATACTGCATATACTGCATATACTGCATATACTACATATACTGCATATACTGCATATACTACATATACTGCATATACTGCATATACTGCATATACTGCATATACTGCATATACTACATATACTACATATACTGCATATACTGCATATACTGCATATACTGCATATACTGCATATACTGCATATACTACATATACTGCATATACTGCATATACTGCATATACTGCATATACTACATATACTACATATACTACATATACTGCATATACTGCATATACTGCATATACTGCATATACTGCATATACTACATATACTGCATATACTGCATATACTGCATATACTGCATATACTGCATATACTGCATATACTACATATACTGCATATACTGCATATACTGCATATACTACATATACTGCATATACTGCATATACTACATATACTGCATATACTGCATATACTACATATACTGCATATACTACATATACTACATATACTGCATATACTGCATATACTGCATATACTGCATATACTGCATATACTACATATACTGCATATACTGCATATACTACATATACTACATATACTGCATATACTGCATATACTGCATATACTACATATACTGCATATACTGCATATACTACATATACTGCATATACTACATATACTACATATACTGCATATACTACATATACTGCATATACTGCATATACTACATATACTGCATATACTGCATATACTACATATTCTGCATATGCCAAACATACCGCATACATCGCATATACAGCATATATTGCAAATACCACATATACCAAATATACAGCATACCACATATACTGTATATACCACATATACCGCATATGATGTGGACACCTGTGGACAACTGTGAACACCTGTGAACACCTGTGGACACTACTTTTGACACCTGTGAACACTACTTTTGACACCTGTGAACACCTGTGAACACCTGTTGACAACTGTGAACACCTTGCAGAGTGTCTGAAGTTGTTGCCCGGAGTGTCAAAAGATCTACCGCCAAGTGCAGTTTTAGAACGCGAGGACATAGCTACCTCTCTTCAGCCAATCAGGAAACAGCACAGGCTCGTACAGAAACATGGTGGATTTCACTTTATGATCGTGGCTCCAAAACGCACTCCAATAAAATAAACAAAAACAACACCCTTTGCTCGACTGTGAGCGTCTTGGGTTTGTCTTGTTCTTTTTCGTTTACATTAAGCTAATGTTGTGAGTTAAGTTAGCTAACGTTAACAAACAAAACACCGGCCACCAGCCAGACGGTGGTAACATTTTATCTGTTCATAGATAGTAATGTAGCTTGTAGGCTATGAAAAACAAACAGAAATCTAGTTAATCCACCTAAATAAATGTGTGTGGTTGCTATAGCAACAGTCATCTGCATCTGTGTGTGTTGCTCTGATGTCAATGACCAAGTTTTAGATCTTTACGATCGGATGTTGCATCCAGTCTCGTTGCAAATCATCGATCTGAAGTGGACTTAATGTTACGCCTGATGTCTTCAACAACAGGAGACCTCAGATACTTCTATAAATAACCCGGACATGTTGCAGTCTACCTGGACAGGTGTGGTGAAACTGGGAGAACCCGTGACAGAGCATTTTGCCTGCCAGGCAGAACTGAGGGAGAAGTAAACAGTCTCCTGAGGATCTGGGCTCAGCTGGCCTCCCAGCGTTAATTAAAAACACTGACGATCCCTCGAGAGCAGAAGAAGAACTGCCTCTGCAGGTCCTCCACTGCAGAAGAAGAAGAAGCTGGATGATTGTCAGCAGGTAGGACCGCCAACTACTTTTCTTCTTTATTCACAGACTATTTGTGTTAAATGTTTCAGCCAGAGTCACAGGAATGTTTATTATGTCTGATTAATAACCCAGCCTTCATTAAGGGTCTATACGTTTTCATTTTTGGAGAATTAATCAAATGTTTTATAGATCAAATCGCTTTCACTGTACGTTAGTTTTTGTTTTTTGTCTCCTGACAACTTATAGTTCAGTAATTTATCAAATAATTAACTCCAAATGTAAAAGGAACCCTGAATGTATCCCTTCATTTAAAAACAAAGGCTCTTTTAAGTTATGAATCATCTTTAATTTTATTCTTTAAATTATTTTAAAACGTTCCGAACGTCTGATAAAAGCTCTTAATTTATTCCATGAATGTTTAAACCTGTTAAATACTCAAACACTGAAAACCTGGAAATATGACAAATATGGAAATAAATATAATAACCTGAAACTCATTCATGGATTCATATTTTAAGTGAATGTGAACATTTAAGAGGAAAACACACGAGTGCCTTTATATCTGCTTCATTAGTTGATTGAATGTCTTTAAGAGGTTCAGAAGAGAGATGTTGATGTAGATAAAGATTTAGAGCAACTGTCAGAAGCCCAGATGAACATTGAAACATGTTTTTCTTGCTGTAATCATTCCTCCTGTTCATACTGACCATTAGAAGATCCTTCATAACACACTTACAATGGAAGTTCAGTTCAAAACAATTTTATTTATGTAGTGTCAAATCCCAACAGAAGTTATCTCAGGGCTCTTTTCACATAGAGCATCTAGACTGAAGTCTTTAATCTACAGAGACCCAACGTTCCTCCATCAGCAGGAAAAACCTCCAGCAGAACCGGACTCTAGGTGGCGCCGTCTGCCTCGACCGGTTGGGTTGAGAAAGAAAGAAGGAGGGAGACACAGAGAAGCACAATAACAACAATAATAACAATAACAACAATAATAATGTTAGAAATATGACTAATAATAATAGCAGCAGCAGCAGTGGGCGTCACGCTGGGCAGCAGTCAGTCCACAGTTAAAGTTAGTGACATGCATTGATGTTACATGAATACATACAGATGGAGAGGAGGAGGAGGAGAGAGGAGCTCAGTGCATCATGGGAAGTCCCCCAGCAGTCTAGGCCTATAGCAGCATAACTAAGGGCTGATCCAAGGCGAGCCTGGTCGGCCCTAACTATAAGCTTTATCAAAAAGGAAAGTTTGAAGCCTACTCTTAAACATAGAGAGGGTGTCTGCACCCCGGACTGAATCTGGAAGATGGTTCCATAGAAGAGGAGCCTGATAGCTGAAGGCTCTGCCTCCCATTCTACTTTTAAAGACTGTAGGGACCACCAGTAAGCCTGCATACTGGGAGCGCAGTGTTCTAGTGGGATAATACGGTACTATGAGCTCTTCAAGATATGATGGTGTCTGACCATTAAGGGCTTTGTAAGTTAGGAGAAGGATTTTAAATTCTATTCTAGATTTTACAGGAAGCCAATGTAGCGAAGCTAAAATGGGAGAAATGTGATCTCTTTTTCTAGTTTTAGTCAGAACACGTGCAGCTGCATTCTGGACCAGCTGGAGAGTCTTTAGAGACTTGTTAGAGCAGCCTGATAATAAGGAATTGCAATAATCCAGCCTAGAAGTAACAAATGCGTGAACTAGTTTTTCTGCATCTTTTAGGGACAGGATGTGATTTTTGTGATATTACGTAAGTGAAAAAAGGCAGTCCTTGAGATTTGATTTATGTGGGAGTTAAAGGACATATCCTGATCAAAGATAACTCCCAGATTCCTTACGGTGGTGCTAGAGGCCAGGGTAATGCCATCCAGAGTAGCTTTATCATTAGATAATGTGTTTCTAAGGTGTTTAGGGCCAAACACAATAACTTCAGTTTATTCTGAGTTTAGTAGCAGAAAATTGCAGGTCATCCAGGTCTTTATGTCGTTAAGGCATGTTTGGAGTTTGTTTAACTGATTGGGCTCATCTGGCTTCATTGATAAATATAATTGGGTATCATCTGCATAACAATGAACATTTATGGAGTGTTTCCTAATAATATTACCTAAAGGAAGCATATATAAGGTGAATAGAATTGGTCCAAGTACAGAACCTTGTGGAACTCCGTGTCTAACTTTTGCCTTCATGGAGGATTCATCATTAACATGTACAAACTGATGCAGTTAGGAGGTCATTAGTGACTTTCACCAGTGCTGTCTCTGTGCTATGATGCCTCTAAATCCTGACTGAAAATCCTCAAATAAACTATTGTTATGTAGAAAGTCACATAACTGATTAGAGACTGCTTTCTCAAGGATCTTAGAGAGAAATGGAAGGTTAGATATAGGTCTATAATTGGCTAAAACACCTGAATCAAGAGTAGGCTTCTTAAGAAGAGGTTTAATTACAGCTACTTTAAAGGACTGTGGTACATAGCCTGTTACTAAAGACAGATTGATCATATCTAGTAAAGAAGTGCTCACTAAGGGTAAGACTTCCTTAAGCAGCCTAGTTGGGATGGGATCTAAGAGACACAGACTTTCTAATGAGTTATAATGAAGTTCAGGTCTAGAGTTGATAATTAGGCTGTGACTCCTCCTCCTCGGCCAGTGTCTGGAGGAATGTGAGTATTAATATGACTGGGAGGACTGGATTCATTTAGACTGACATGTTCTTCATGACACAGCCAGGTTTCAGTAAGACAATCAATCAATATGATGATCTGAGATTAACTCGTTTACTAATACAGCTTCAGATGACAGAGATCTAATGTTTAAGCACAAGAGAGAGAGGGAGAAGCCATCGCTAACTGCTAAGCTAAGTTAGCTGCTAAGCTAACTGCTGGGATTAGTGAGAAAAGAAGGAGGGCACTATGAATGTTTGAGCAGAACTAGCGTAAGTTTAAATGTACAGTGGATAATTATCCACAGTAATGACAAATATAGCAAAATTAACTGGTAGAAATGAAAGGAAATGACACAATACATTTACTGCAGAGCGTCAGTGCGTCCAGCAATATAAGTGATCCATGGTCCTCCTGTGCAAAAACGTATTTAAACGTTTATCTGAAGCTAATATGAGGCATGACATTATTGTGACAATTCTCAAACTTTAACATGGCCTCCGCCCCACAGGTGAGTGATGACATCATGAGTCGGTGGCGGCGTTCAGTGGATGAACTGGCGGCACGGCGACGACAGCAGAGTGAGTGTGAGCGCGCCCAGGAAGCTCTCAGCAAGGTTACTTCCTGTTTTCAGCAGCTGGCGGTGTCACTCGGCAGCTCGGCTGACTGCAGCTTCCTGCGAGATGAGATGGATGAGACGAGAGCGCTCGCACATCGAATCTGCAGCGGTACGAGAACAATCACAGAAACAACAGACACGCAAACAAACAAACAACAACAAACAACATACAAACACAGATATCAGTTTACTGTATATATGTAATAACTGTAACTGTGTGTCTGCAGGTCTGTCCCGGCGTCTAGTGCGTCTACTGGCAGACTGTGACTCCGCCCCCTCAGGTGTGGAGGATAGACAGATGTCGGAGCGGTTGTGGGTTCTCTTCCTGTCTGCATTAGAAAACTTCCTGTCTGACCTCCGTAAGACCAGCGATGTGATTGGACAGTTCCCTCTGACTCAGCGCTACGACAGACACTCACTTGTCAACACAGGTCAGCTGGTCAACCACACCTGTCTAACCCCCACCTGTCTAACCCCCACCTGTCTAACCTCCACCTGTCTAACCCCCACCTGTCTAACCCCCACCTGTCTAACCTCCATGTGTCTAACCCCCACCTGTCTAACCCCCACCTGTCTAACCTCCATGTGTCTAACCCCCACCTGTCTAACCCCCACCTGTCTAACTTCCACCTGTCTAACCCCCACCTGTCTAACCTCCATGTGTCTAACCTCCACCTGTCTAACCTCCACCTGTCTAACCCCCACCTGTCTAACCTCCATGTGTCTAACCTCCACCTGTCTAACCTCCACCTGTCTAACTTCCACCTGTCTAACCCCCACCTGTCTAACCCCCACCTGTCTAACCTCCACCTGTCTAACCCCCACTTGTCTAACCTCCACCTGTCTAACCCCCACCTGTCTAACCTCCACCTGTCTAACCTCCATGTGTCTAACCTCCACCTGTCTAACCGTCACCTGTCTAACCTCCATGTGTCTAACCTCCACCTGTCTAACCTCCACCTGTCTAACCGTCACCTGTCTAACCTCCATGTGTCTAACCCCCACCTGTCTAACCCCCACCTGTCTAACCTCCATGTGTCTAACCTCTACCTGTCTAACCCCCACCTGTCTAACCTCCATGTGTCTAACCTCCACCTGTCTAACCCCCACCTGTCTAACCTCCATGTGTCTAACCCCCACCTGTCTAACCTCCATGTGTCTAACCTCCACCTGTCTAACCCCCACCTGTCTAACCCCCACCTGTCTAACTTCCACCTGTCTAACCCCCACCTGTCTAACCTCCATGTGTCTAACCTCCACCTGTCTAACCCCCACCTGTCTAACCCCCACCTGTCTAACCTCCACCTGTCTAACCCCCACTTGTCTAACCTCCACCTGTCTAACCTCCATGTGTCTAACCTCCACCTGTCTAACCTCCACCTGTCTAACCGTCACCTGTCTAACCTCCACCTGTCTAACCTCCATGTGTCTAACCTCCACCTGTCTAACCTCCACCTGTCTAACCCCCACCTGTCTAACCTCCACCTGTCTAACCTCCATGTGTCTAACCTCCACCTGTCTAACCTCCACCTGTCTAACCGTCACCTGTCTAACCTCCATGTGTCTAACCCCCACCTGTCTAACCCCCAACTGTCTAACCTCCACCTGTCTAACCTCCACCTGTCTAACCCCCACCTGTCTAACCTCCATGTGTCTAACCTCCACCTGTCTAACCCCCACCTGTCTAACCTCCATGTGTCTAACCTCCACCTGTCTAACCCCCACCTGTCTAACCGTCACCTGTCTAACCGTCACCTGTCTAACCTCCATGTGTCTAACCGTCACCTGTCTAACCCCCACCTGTCTAACCTCCACCTGTCTAACCTCCACCTGTCTAACCCCCACCTGTCTAACCGTCACCTGTCTAACCCCCACCTGTCTAACCTCCACCTGTCTAACCTCCACCTGTCTAACCCCCACCTGTCTAATCGTCACCTGTCTAACCTCCACCTGTCTAACCCCCACCTGTCTAACCTCCATGTGTCTAACCTCCATGTGTCTAACCCCCAACTGTCTAACCTCCATGTGTCTAACCTCCACCTGTCTAACCCCCACCTGTCTAACCTCCATGTGTCTAACCCCCACCTGTCTAACCCCCACCTGTCTAACCTCCATGTGTCTAACCTCCACCTGTCTAACCCCCACCTGTCTAACCTCCATGTGTCTAACCTCCACCTGTCTAACCCCCACCTGTCTAACCTCCATGTGTCTAACCCCCACCTGTCTAACCGTCACCTGTCTAACCCCCACCTGTCTAACCTCCATGTGTCTAACCTCCACCTGTCTAACCCCCACCTGTCTAACCTCCATGTGTCTAACCCCCACCTGTCTAACCGTCACCTGTCTAACTGTCACCTGTCTAACCTCCATGTGTCTAACCCCCACCTGTCTAACCGTCACCTGTCTAACCCCCACCTGTCTAACCGTCACCTGTCTAACCCCCACCTGTCTAACCCCCACCTGTCTAACCGTCACCTGTCTAACCCCCACCTGTCTAACCCCCACCTGTCTAACCGTCACCTGTCTAACCTCCACCTGTCTAACCGTCACCTGTCTAACCCCCACCTGTCTAACCCCCACCTGTCTAACCGTCACCTGTCTAACCCCCACCTGTCTAACCTCCACCTGTCTAACCTCCATGTGTCTAACCCCCACCTGTCTAACCCCCACCTGTCTAACCTCCACGTGTCTAACCCCCACCTGTCTAACCCCCACCTCTCTAACCGTCACCTGTGTGTCTCGTCTTCAATCCAGGATGTATTGATGGCGTGGTGGGCGTGGCAGCTCGGGTGGCTTCAGTCCAGGTGCCTTGGCTCACCTTAGAGGAGGAGTTGAGCCCTGATCTGACCAATCACATTGCAGGACTGGAGGCCATGCTGAGCGAGATGCAGCTGAGGGTACGAACCAGAGAAGGAACACTTTCTGTTTAGAACCTATGGAACATGACATGGTTCCATCTGCAGAGCCGGGGAGTGCCTGTGAGGAGGGTCTTGTACCTGGAGGGAGGGTCTTGTACCTGTAGGGAGGGTCTTGTACGTGGGGGAGGGTCTGGTATGTGGGGAGGGTCTTGTACATGGGGGAGGGTCTGGTATGTGGGGAGGGTCTTGTACGTGGGGGAGGGTCTTCTACATGGGGGAGGGTCTTGTACCCGTGGGAAGGGTCTTCTACATGGGGGAGGGTCTGGTATGTGGGGAGGGTCTTGTACCTGGGGGAGGGTCTTGTACATGGGGGAAGGTCTTGTACCCGTGGGGAGGGTCTTGTACGTGGGGGAGGGTCTGGTATGTGGGGAGGGTCTTGTACATGGGGGAGGGTCTGGTATGTGGGGAGGGTCTTGTACGTGGGGGAGGGTCTTGTACGTGGAGAGGGTCTTGTACGTGGGGGAGGGTCTTGTACATGGGAGAGGGTCTTGTACGTGGGGGAGGGTCTTGTACGTGGAGAGGGTCTTGTACATGGGGGAGGGTCTTGTACATGGGAGAGGGTCTTGTACATGGGGGAGGGTCTTGTACGTGGGGGAGGGTCTTGTACATGGGGGAGGGTCTTGTACGTGGGGGAGGGTCTTGTACGTGGAGAGGGTCTTGTACATGGGGGAGGGTCTTGTACGTGGGGGAGGGTCTTGTACATGGGGGAGGGTCTTGTACGTGGGGGAGGGTCTTGTACGTGGAGAGGGTCTTGTACATGGGGGAGGGTCTTGTACATGGGGGAGGGTCTTGTACGTGGAGAGGGTCTTGTACGTGGGGGAGGGTCTTGTACGTGGGGGAGGGTCTTGTACGTGGAGAGGGTCTTGTACGTGGGGGAGGGTCTTGTACGTGGGGGAGGGTCTTGTACATGGGAGAGGGTCTTGTACGTGGGGGAGGGTCTTGTACGTGGGAGAGGGTCTTGTACGTGGGGGAGGGTCTTGTACGTGGAGAGGGTCTTGTACGTGGGGGAGGGTCTTGTACATGGGAGAGGGTCTTGTACGTGGGGGAGGGTCTTGTACGTGGAGAGGGTCTTGTACGTGGGGGAGGGTCTTGTACGTGGGGGAGGGTCTTGTACGTGGAGAGGGTCTTGTACGTGGGGGAGGGTCTTGTACATGGGAGAGGGTCTTGTACGTGGGGGAGGGTCTTGTACATGGGAGAGGGTCTTGTACGTGGGGGAGGGTCTTGTACGTGGAGAGGGTCTTGTACGTGGGGGAGGGTCTTGTACATGGGAGAGGGTCTTGTACGTGGGGGAGGGTCTTGTACGTGGAGAGGGTCTTGTACATGGGGGAGGGTCTTGTACGTGGGGGAGGGTCTTGTACATGGGGGAGGGTCTTGTACGTGGGGGAGGGTCTTGTACGTGGAGAGGGTCTTGTACGTGGGGGAGGGTCTTGTACATGGGAGAGGGTCTTGTACATGGGGGAGGGTCTTGTACATGGGAGAGGGTCTTGTACGTGGGGGAGGGTCTTGTACGTGGAGAGGGTCTTGTACATGGGAGAGGGTCTTGTACGTGGAGAGGGTCTTGTACGTGGAGAGGGTCTTGTACATGGGGGAGGGTCTTGTACGTGGAGAGGGTCTTGTACGTGGGGGAGGGTCTTGTACGTGGAGAGGGTCTTGTACGTGGGGGAGGGTCTTGTACGTGGGGGAGGGTCTTGTACGTGTTAAACTTGTCGGTGTTCTGCAGGTTCCGGTGGCGTTCTGGTCAGTGGAGGCGACGCAGCCGGCGTGGGCAGAAGCTCACGGCGAGCTGGCCGAGCTGGACGACAGTCTGGAGGACCTGATGGAGGTTGAGGTTGTGTCCAACAGCAAGATGGCCGCCTGCTGTCCGCCGCCGTGCTGTGGACTCAGCTGTGTTGGGTAGAGGAGGAGGGCGGAGTCACGGCTCAGAGCGTGACATCACTGCGTGAACACACCTGACCCGTTCAGCTGCTATGAGAGGAAATATGTTTCACATTTAAAAAGAAGATGAAATATTTTGAATTAAAAGTTAAAAAATCATTGTGAGAATTAAAGTTATATTATGGGATGTAGTTGCAATTTTACAATAATATTCAAAAAGTCATTTTATTCTGAAAAAACAATAATATTCAAGAGAAAAGTCACCTGAATGTAAATGTGTTCATATAGTTTTACAGGCTGAAGTTGAATAAAGATCCTCTCACAGTTGATTATTATTATTATTATTATTATTATTATTATTATTATTATTACATAAGTTTCTTATCCCGTCTGTAACTTGAAAACCATTAAACTGACACATAACGTTCTTATATCAAACTGTGCAGAATTATGTGTAGATTTATGCAAATGAATATGTTCAAATTTGCATAAATTTGCATATTAACGACACATTAAAAACATGACTATTAATGTTAGAATCAGTCATTCTGGAGACTGTTGACATTTGAACTAAACACCCAAACAAATACACCTTCTGCTCCTTCAGGAGCTCTGCCCCCTAAATTCATGGACGTGCGTTGCCATGGCAACGACCAAAAGAGAAATATGGCGGAACCCAGAGCGATGCATCAGCTGTAGAGTCACTTCTGTTCCTCTCACACTTGTTCACAACAGTCCGTCGTCAGTCTCCACCAGCTGACTGACGGCAGACATTTACTGAACATAAACAGCTGAAACACGTAATCAGCAGGATCTGTGTGGTTCAAACAGTTTCCTGCAGAAACAGACTCTGTGAGACTGTCTATGTGAACTGGTCACAGCATCTTTCTCCAGTTCACCAGTCCTCCCATCATCCAACGGCTGCTGGAGACAGAGACTCCTCACACAGACAGCTGCTCTGATCACTTCCTCCTGTCCAGGAGCACCAACGCCCCCTGCTGATTGGCTGGATCAGTGTGTTTACCTGCCCATTCATAGAGCCTGAGCTCTCTCGCTCCCCCTGAAGGAAGCATAGCCCTAATCAGAAGCCCACGGTTCACCACCAACCAGTTCATGTTTCTAACTGGTTCTCCCCCCTCAGTAACACACCTGCTGAGAAACCAGCTCTGATTATTGGCAGCTCCATAGTCAGAAACATGAAGTTATTGACACCAGCAGCCATAGTTAAATGTATTCCTGGGACCAGAGCGGACGACACTGAATCACATTTAAAACTGCTGGCTAAGAATAAACGTAAATATGGAACGATTGTTATTCATGTCGGTGGGAACGACTCCCGATTACACCAATCAGTGGTCACTAGAATCAATGCTGAGTCGGTGTGAACATCTGCAAAGACAATGTTGGACTCTGTAGTTTCCTCTGGACCGCTGCCTGATCTGACCAGTGATGTCATTTATAGCCGCATGTCATCATTCAACCGCTGGCTGTCGAGGTGGCGTCCAGCAAACGATGTGGCTTCATAGATAACTGGCAGACTTTCTGGGGAAGACCTGGTCTGATTAGGAGAGACGGCATACATCCCACTCTGGATGGAGCTGCTCTCATATCTAGAAATATGGCTATTAGAGACAAAATTAACCATCTCCTGCCCTCAACAGGCACCGTTCTCTCCCCAAACACAGGAATCTTAGAAACAGCAGTAAATCCTGACATATATTTGGACTGTTTTTCTCCAGTAGACTTGTCTGAACTAACTTCAATGATTTGTTCAGCTAAACCATCAACCTGTCTCTTAGATCCCATCCCAACTAGGCTGCTTAAGGAAGCCTTACCCTTAGTGAGCACTTCTTTACTAGATATGATCAATCTGTCTTTAGTAACAGGCTATGTACCACAGTCCTTTAAAGTAGCTGTAATTAAACCTCTTCTTAAGAAGCCTACTCTTGATTCAGGTGTTTTAGCCAATTATAGACCTATATCTAACCTTCCATTTCTCTCTAAGATCCTTGAGAAAGCAGTCTCTAATCAGTTATGTGACTTTCTACATAACAATAGTTTATTTGAGGATTTTCAGTCAGGATTTAGAGGCATCATAGCACAGAGACAGCACTGGTGAAAGTCACTAATGACCTCCTAACTGCATCAGTTTGTACATGTGAATGATGAATCCTCCATGAAGGCAAAAGTTAGACACGGAGTTCCACAAGGTTCTGTACTTGGACCAATTCTATTCACCTTATATATGCTTCCTTTAGGTAATATTATTAGGAAACACTCCATAAATGTTCATTGTTATGCAGATGATACCCAATTATATTTATCAATGAAGCCAGATGAACCCAATCAGTTAAACAAACTCCAAACATGCCTTAACGACATAAAGACCTGGATGACCTGCAATTTTCTGCTACTAAACTCAGATAAAACTGAAGTTATTGTGTTTGGCCCTAAACACCTTAGAAACACATTATCTAATGATAAAGCTGCTCTGGATGGCATTACCCTGGCCTCCAGCACCACCGTAAGGAATCTGGGAGTTATCTTTGATCAGGATATGTCCTTTAACTCCCACATAAATCAAATCTCAAGGACTGCCTTTTTTCACTTACGTAATATCACAAAAATCACATCCTGTCCCTAAAAGATGCAGAAAAACTAGTTCACGCATTTGTTACTTCTAGGCTGGATTATTGCAATTCCTTATTATCAGGCTGCTCTAACAAGTCTCTAAAGACTCTCCAGCTGGTCCAGAATGCAGCTGCACGTGTTCTGACTAAAACTAGAAAAAAGAGATTTTAGCTTCGCTGCATTGGCTTCCTGTTTGTATGTATGTAATATTATATTTATATTTATATATACACATATACAACAGGAGATAAATTTATAGGGAAAAAAGTTTCAAGTTGTGTCACTGACAGTAATTTAATATTAAAGTAATTAATTACAGTTTCAAGCACTTTTCAAACCTTGAAATCGTCACATTATAATGAAGGCGTTTAACGACCGTGTGAATGTTTGTTGCTGCAGAAGAAGTCAGTCAGCGATGATGTTGGATTAAGAAATTTATTAACACAGCGAGGTAACAAACATAAAAATATTATACAAACACAGAAGACAAACAGAATAAAAAGACGAGCAGCTTCACTTCTGGAACGTCGAGTGTAGATGAGCTCTGAAGGCTGAAAGACATCAAACATGTTCAGATATATTTAATCAACAGATTTGATCCTGTGATCAATAACGATGCTGCAGTCAGATCTATCAGAGCTGATAGAAACCAGTTTATCCAACCATCAACTTCACAAAGTTAAACTGAAATCATTCATTTGAAGAATCGACTGAAACTTTTCAGCTTGTTGATACGAACACACGTGTGGATCTGAACATACGTGACATAATGCTGGAACATCATCATCATCATCATCATCATCATCATCATCACGTCTCACCTTCCTGATCGGCCCACAGCTCCGCAGCCGTCGTGTTCAGAGGACTCTCGTTGTTCGGCTCTGAGGAAACAAACACATCAGTCACAACGTGAACACGCGTGTTCTTTGTGTCACGCCAACGTCACAGCCTGCAACACCAGGGACCAGGAACCAGGGACCAGGGACCAGGGACCAGGGACCAGGGACCGGGAACTGGGAACCGGGAACCAGGGACCGGTTCCAACCTTCAGATTCATTGATCGTCTGAGTCCTGATCACAGACGATCAATAAATCCTCCAGCAGAGACGATCATAATGAAGGACGCGGCTGCTTTGAGTGACGGGTCCGCTGGCCGGACTCAGTCACTGCCAAGATGGCGACGCCCGGAGGCGCTCACTGAGACTAAAATATGGACGTTATCACGGTGACGTCACCCGCTGGTTTCTGAAGCTCACCAGTAGAGACCAGTAAATCCCAGACTGGTCCTTTAAAGCCAAATCAAGACAACAAGCTACTCTTCCTCACTACCGTCACAGCCTGCTACTCTTCCTCACTACCGTCACACCCTGCTACTCTTCCTCACTACCGTCACAGCCTGCTACTCTTCCTCACTACCGTCACAGCCTGCTACTCTTCCTCACTAGTCTTCTTCACTCTGTAAATGTAAACAGTTTTTCTTTTAAGAGTCTGCAGAGCGTGATGAAGCACATCGTTATCTTGTATGCTGTTAATTACAGTAATAATGACTAAACGACATCAGCAGTCTAGCTAACGTTAATATAACGTTAATATAACGTTACTGTAACCTTAATATAACGTTATATTAACGTTATATTAAGGTTACAGTAACGTTATATTAAAGTTATATTAAAGTTACAGTAACGTTATATTAACATTATATTAAGGTTAATATAACGTTATATTAACATTATATTAAGGTTAATATAACGTTAATATAACGTTATATTAAAGTTATATTAAAGTTATATTAAAGTTACAGTAACGTTATATTAAAGTTATATTAAGGTTACAGTAACGTTATATTAAGGTTACAGTAACGTTATATTAAGGTTAATATAACGTTAATATAACGTTATATTAAGGTTACAGTAACATTATATTAAGGTAAAGCAGCAGATGAACTGGACGGTTGAAGCCGTCTGAGGAGGTTTTTTCTGGCTTCGCAGGTCATGTGACTGTTTGAAGCTTCATGTTCACGTTGTTTATGATCCTCTGAACGCGGCTGCAGCTCAGACGCTTCAGTCTGAACCAACAGCTGTGAAGTGACGGAGACGTAAACTCTGTTCTTCAGTTTGACGGAAGGCTAAACAGCGTTTAAGTGCGTTAAGCCTCCATGACGGCGTCTACGACTGTCCTGAAAAAATACCTTGTTTGGGCTTCAAAGCTTCGCCAGCGATTATTTAAATTGACCTGTTTTTTATATTTACACACACACCTATTTCAATACCATGGCAACGAACGAAGCTTTGAGGCCTTCATTACAGCCCTAACGACAACACGCCGTATCAGACGTGAGCCTGCTGCAGTCCGGCTACAAGTTACATGTTTATGGAAACACTGCAGCAGTTACAACAACAACATCATCATCATCATCATCATCATCATCATCATCATCATCATCATTCATGTTTAATATTCACTCTCTACCAGCTCCTGAGGGAAATATCTGCTGTTTATCAGCTAAATGCTCCACTATGTTCACCAGCTAGTCTACAGATAAGTGTGAGCAGCTAGTGAACAGATAAGTGTGAGCAGCTAGTGAACAGATAAGTGTGAGCAGCTAGTGAACAGATAAGTGTGAGCAGCTAGTGAACAGATAAGTGTGAGCAGCTAGTGAACAGATAAGTGTGAGCAGCTAGTGAACAGATAAGTGTGAGCAGCTAGTGAACAGATAAGTGTGAGCAGCTAGTGAACAGATAAGTGTGAGCAGCTAGTGAACAGATAAGTGTGAGCAGCTAGTGAACAGATAAGTGTGAGCAGGTCGTGTTCAGCAGCTTTTTCTCTGGAAACGCTGCTATGAGACGCTGAGAGTGAAGCAGAACAGTGAAGTTGCAGATAAACAACGAGCTGAAACTATAAAGCTGCAGAGTCTCTGATGATTCATCACTACAAACACACACACACGTATGACGTTAGTAAACTGGTTGGACTGGTTACCTCCCAGCAGGCTCTGGATGGACAGCAGGATGGAGCGGACGTCGTAGAGCGCCGACCATTTGTCCTTCAGGATGTCCAGACAGATGAATCCCTGCTCGTCCACGTTGGGATGAAAACACGGAGACACGAACTTCACACGAGGAGCCTGATAGGGATAACCGGCCGGGAACTCCAGAGACAGCCGGTACCTGAGCCCCTCGTACACCTGAGACACACACAGACAGACAGGTGAGACAGGTGAGAGAGAGACAGGTGAGAGAGAGACTATATGCTGATCAGCTGTGATGGGACAGTATTGATCAGTGATTGGTGGATGACGTACCGTCCCCTGAGCTCCATCGATGGTTCCGATCCATTTAAAGAGATTATCTGATTCTGGAAACGCTGAGATCCCCTTATCACCTGACATCTGCATCAGCACACACACACACACACACACACACACACACACACACACACACACACACACACACACACACAGGTCACATGACATCAGCACACACTGCTGATTGATTATCTGCTGTTACAGTTTAATGATCAACGTGTTGAACCAACAAACACCTGTGAGGAGCTTCAGGTGACTTTACTGATGAAGAGCAAGACGAAACTCACCATCAGGGTCATCAGCTCCTGCTGCAGCCTGCGCACACACACACGCACACACACACACACACACACACACACACACACACACAGACACACACAGACAGACAGACACACACAGAGACACACACACACAGACACACACACACCATGTTTATGGTTGGAGCAGATGGATGAAATCAGGCAGGTGAGACTGCTGCATCACAGGTCCTTCACTGAACTGGTCTAGTCCTTCACTAAACTGGTCTAGTCCTTCACTAAACTGGTCTAGTCCTTCACTAAACTGGTCTAGTCCTTCACTAAACTGGTCTAGTCCTTCACTAAACTGGTCTAGTCCTTCACTAAACTGGTCTAGTCCTTCACTAAACTGGTCTAGTCCTTCACTAAACTGGTCTAGTCCTTCACTGAACAGGTCTAGTCCTTCACTAAACAGGTCTAGTCCTTCACTAAACTGGTCTAGTCCTTCACTGAACAGGTCTAGTCCTTCACTAAACTGGTCTAGTCCTTCACTAAACTGGTCTAGTCCTTCACTAAACTGGTCTAGTCCTTCACTAAACTGGTCTAGTCCTTCACTAAACTGGTCTAGTCCTTCACTAAACTGGTCTAGTCCTTCACTGAACAGGTCTAGTCCTTCACTAAACTGGTCTAGTCCTTCACTAAACTGGTCTAGTCCTTCACTAAACTGGTCTAGTCCTTCACTAAACTGGTCTAGTCCTTCACTAAACTGGTCTAGTCCTTCACTAAACTGGTCTAGTCCTTCACTAAACTGGTCTAGTCCTTCACTAAACTGGTCTAGTCCTTCACTAAACTGGTCTAGTCCTTCACTAAACTGGTCTAGTCCTTCACTGAACTGGTCTAGTCCTTCACTGAACAGGTCTAGTCCTTCACTAAACTGGTCTAGTCCTTCACTAAACTGGTCTAGTCTTTCACTGAACAGGTCTAGTCCTCAGACAACGTTGATCTATCTGGTGTTGGTCTCACCGTTTGGAGACGGAGCCTCGGGCTGCGCTGCCGCCGCTCTCGCTGCCTTTCAGAGCTGCTGTGGAGGAAGCTGCTGCTGCTGCAGGGTCCATGTTCTGAGAGGCCATGATGTTCCTGCTGCAGAGGACGAGAGACACAGAGACACAGAGAGAAGCTGTATAAACAGATGGGCCCAGATAGAGGAGACAAACTCATCCTGATCTGATGAATGACGTATCAATACGACCAAAATCAATACCAGCTCCTACCAGAGATGCTGTAAACAAGGCCATTGATGATAAATATATTTCATAAGGCAGCTATTAAAGCTGAGTTTATAAACAGAAGCCTGTTAAAAAGCAATATGCTGACATATAGTTTGATCAAGAATGCAAGAAAAGACCTGAGAACCACAAACATGAGGACCAGTGATATGAGAAGGAGCACTGGAGGAGATGCTGCACTTCTGTAAAAACACTGACGCACCATCACGGGGACCGAGTTATTTACTGTTAATGCCAGATGAGCATCGCTGCTCGCTGGAGCTTTCCCCGCTCGGGACGGCACAACGAGATCTGCCGCGACGCAGAGGCTGAGGAAGAGCAGCATCACGCACCAACTTCCTCTTTTCTAAGTTTTAACAGCAGGAACAAAAACTGGATTCATCAGAAACCTTCTGGAACCAGCTGACAGGCTGATTATATATTCTGCCATCATGTTGACTTTATGTAAACAAACACGCAAAACGGGCAAAATCGAGGTCAGCAAAAATGCTCGAGGTCACGTCCATATGTTGTACGATATATCGATACATGGACACGATAACGTCAATAATTACGTTATTGTACGATAAGTCAATGACAATTATCGTGACAGGCCTGGTGATATCTGTCCAGTAAAAACATGAAGCTTCACTTTACATTCAGACAAACTGATGTTGCAGCTGCAACAGTTAGATTTCATCTGTGAGACCAACATTTATCTTCCAGAAGGAATTAAATCATATCGAGACGCTGCGGAGACGTTAGAGCCGGCGGTGGATCAGCTGCAGATCAGTTCATGGATCATGTTCTCCCGGGATGACCACATGTTGACCGGCCGATCATCTCAGGAGTCGGGCTGCTAGCAGCTGAGATGAGCGGCTGGTCCAAACATCTCCCAACACATCCCAGCAGGTTTACAGACTGGACTTACTGGGATAAACTGAACAGATGTGTTACTTTCTCTCCTGAAAACATTACAACTTAATTAAGTGACAAAGTAACAGTCCTACAGTGAAAATCACAACAGCTTCATCTCAGCCATGATGCCGTTGCCCTGGGATATCTTCGCTGGACTGCAAGGCACACTGGGTAATGTAGGAGCAGCAAGGGCCCTCCTCTCCAAGACAAAACACTGACAGAAAGCTGAAACTGAAAACCAATGACACTAAAAAAAAACCTCTCATAGAAAGACATGAGAAAAAAATCTGAAGATTGACACTGAAAAACACATCTACAAAAAAATATCTAAATAAAATAACGAGATTGTAATTTTTTAATGGCCTTGTTCTATTTTTCAGTGGCA
The DNA here is from genome assembly GCF_914725855.1 of Thunnus albacares. NCBI lineage: Eukaryota > Metazoa > Chordata > Actinopteri > Scombriformes > Scombridae > Thunnus > Thunnus albacares. The sequence continues at coordinate 272,736 of NC_058109.1, forward strand.
ACACAACTTTTTCAATACAATTAATACGAAGTATTTCAATGCCAAAGTTTCCTTTTTCTGGCCTGATAATAAAGCCTTTACTTTGGACTACATTTAACGGAGAGACAGAGTCTGACTGTTGGTGTTTTTCACTACGAGCTATCGGCTGAACGCCTCCAGTTAACACGGTCACTCTTTACACCGCAGCACCGGGCCGCAGCGGGACAACGTCACCGCCACAGAGCTCACGCACAGCGGATAAACTCCGCAGATTGTCCGGTGAGTTCAACAGCCACGGTCCGTCCTGCCGTTTGCTAACTGCAGCTAACTGTTAGCGGTAGCACTGAAGAATATTTACCGGTAAAACTGAGAGCTGCAGTCCGGTGTAACGGGTAAAATAGTCCGGTTATCCGGTAAAGTCGGTTAGTTAACAGTAACTTTAGCTTGTTTCTGTTTTAGCTTCGTGCTAACGGTTGTAGCGTTGTTAGCGTTAGCTGAGGCGGCTAAGTGAGAATTAGCTGTGATGTTAACATGTTTTTCATTTAACCCGCAGACAGAAAACAACTAACAGCTGAAGCTGATGAACGTACCTGCGGGACTCACCGTGTGTTTGTCTCTGAGCGATCCGAACGGAGCTGCTGTCTGCCGGATTCAAACTGAACACGCGCCCGCCCCCGGTTTAAACCGGCTCTTGCTCACTCACGCAGCCAATCAGCGCCCGACTTTCAAAAACAAACCAAACCCCGCTGACCAATGAGAAGGGCGCACACGTAGATAACGATGAGATTGGACAGGAGGAACTTCCGGTAAACATACCGAACGTTGACGTCACAGTTGAAACAAACGATTCAAAAAGTTGATTTCAGAGGAACCCACAGTATCGATCACTCTGATCGATCAGTATATTTAACAGTATATCGATCACTATATCGATCAGTATATTGATCAGTATATTTATCAGTTTATCGATCACTATATTGATCAGTATATTTATCAGTATATTGATCAGTATATTTATCAGTTTATCGATGAGTATATCGATCAGTATATTTATCAGTATATTGATCAGTATATTTATCAGTTTATCGATCAGTATATTGATCAGTATATTGATCAGTATATCGATCAGTGTATTGATCAGTATATCGATCAGCATATTGATCAGTATATTTATCACTATATCGATCCGTATATCGATCAGTATATTGATCAGTATATCTATCAGTATATTGATCAGTATATTGATCAGTATATTTATCACTATATCGATCAGTATATTGATCAGTATATTGATCAGTATATTGATCAGTATATTTATCACTATATCGATCAGTATATTGATCAGTATATCTATCAGTATATCGATCAGTATATTGATCAGTATATTGATCAGTATATTTATCACTATATCGATCAGTATATTGATCAGTATATTGATCAGTATATCGATCAGTATATTGATCAGTATATTTATCACTATATCGATCAGCATATTGATCAGTATCAATATTCCTGCATGTTAATGTGACTTGTGACTTTGAGTTTTGTGAAAACTTTTTTTCTGTTGATAAAACATCAGACAGACTTTCAGAGCCGAGCTCTCGTAGCCTCGTTAGTGTTTCAGATGCTTTATCTTGAATAATAAGGACATTTTATACAAAAATAAATCGCTGCAGATAATCAATAATCCCTCCACTGTAGCTCAACCAGGAAATGCTGTCAGTTAACATTAATTGATATTAGATCCTGTCAGCGCGTCTGGAGATTTGAATAATCAATGATGTTCAGCTGCTTCCTGCTTCTTCTCTCTGTCCAGTGTTTATCAGTAGAAGCATCGTTGGCACTAAAACGACGGCAACGTTGGAAGATTTCTGCTTGAGTTCATTAAATACTTGCAGGGATCATCTGCATTAAGAGAGACGCACCAGACACAGCAGCAACCAAACTGTTACAATCCTCACACGAAGAACAGCAACAAAATAATGTTTTATGTGTATTTATTCATCCTGTTATCAAACCAGTTGAACAGATGTTTGGACGGAGGAACACGGACCCACAGACTGGATCAACCAGAACACAGTCCGGATCAACCAGAACACAGCCCGGATCAACCAGAACACAGCCCGGATCAACCAGAACACAGTCCGGATCAACCAGAACACAGTCTGGATCAACCAGAACACGGCCCGGATCAACCAGAACGCAGTCTAGATCAACCAGAACACAGCCCGGATCAACCAGAACACAGTCCGGATCAACCAGAACACAGCCTGGATCAACCAGAACACAGTCTGGATCAACCAGAATACAGTCTGGATCAACCAGAACCACTAAAGCACAAACATTCAACATTTCAAGGTGTTTGGGTTTGTATGTGATGGTTGTTAAGCTGTTATATGTGTTAAAGGCTAATGACAGATTATAATCTGCATATTAACCAGAACACAGACGTCTGTCTTTCAGGAAAAAGATATGAGACGTTTTTAGTCAGATGATGTTTTTAATTCAACATGTTTGAAGCTTAATGATGATGTGTACCGTAGTAGACTGTAGGCCTAACATGTGATGTCTATCTTGCATATATTTAACATTTATTTTCATATAATAATTGTGATTCAGGAGGGTGAGCGTGAGCAAACATTCTCGATGTGATGAGTTCGTTACAGTCTTGTGGCTCGTAGCCTATTTTCCTTTTTAAAATTCAATTCTGACCTTTGTAATGAAGCAAAATTATTATTATTATTAAGTTATTATGGAATATAATGGAAAACCACAGAATATCGTTGGTAAGGAGCACCAGTAATACTGTGGGAGTATTCTACTCTATGTAAGAAATGTTTAAAGAAAAGGTTAACCTGGAATATTTCAGGTGAAGGTTGTTATGACCACAACAAACTTCAGTATCAGTATCACTATGTTTATGTGTGACTAATGTGAGTTGCATGTTAGTGTCAGTGTAAGACAAAACCAACAAGGCTCGGTCAGTGGACTGGGATCTGGACACTGGCCAACTGTTCCCAGTTAGTATTCAATACCTCCACGCCACCCATCCACCCAGTTAGATTAATGTCTGACTCAAGCAGGAAACTCAGGAAGTGCCTTAAACCTGCATTCTCTCTAATGGCCATCAGGGGGCGACTGTATGGAAGTCTATGAGAAAACAACTCTACTGCTCACTGGATTTATTACCTCAGTAAACACTTTCCTAACGAGTTTATGGTCTCAATCACTAGTTTCAAGTCTTCTTCAATACAGCATGATGTTCATTTTGGAATTATGTTCCCATTTCGAGTAAAATAGGCGATAAAGCAGCGAATGCTTTAGGGCGTGGCTACTTTGTGATTGACAAGTTGCGACCACAACGACAGTGTTGATTACGTAACGTAAACATTGCGTAACCCCAGATTCACAGAGTACGGGTGTATCGTCGTTATTTCAGTGTGTGTTCAGTTCATGACAGTTAATTGAAACATTTTAGTCGCCTAAAAAAAGTTTCATTCAGTGTTTGGTTGTGATAAAAGATCCTCTAAGGAGTCGGCTGGTCAGTTTTTCCTTTAAGTTCATTTGTTTTAATTATTTTAAGCCTGTTTTTCGCTTGTGGAAATTAGCATTGGCATTAGTATTATTACAGTTAACCACAGACTGTAAATGCACTGTGCTAACCAAGCTAGCAGCTAGCGCTATGGTCAGCTCCACCCTCTCCTCCAAATATGGTCACTTCTGACTCCAAATATCCAAGATAGCGACAGTCAAATCACTCAATTCAAGGCTTCAAAACGGCAGTTCACAAACCAACGAGTGATGTCACGGTGACTACGTCTGTATTTTTTTTGCAGTCTTGAGCTCGACTTGCTCTGATGTCACACACGTGCAGCCAACGATTAAGTCACAAGATCAAGGCGGCCGCAGTTTTTAAAGCCGCAGCTGCTCTCAACTGACTGCGAGACCCCGGGCATGATGGGAAACGCCTATCAGCCGCTCTGCCAGCAGCCGCTACCAGACGTCCTGTGACTGCTGAACAGCGTCGGAGAAACACTGAATTTTACTGTGAAACTGCTTTATTCAGTGTTTTTACCAGTGTGTGTGTGTGTTTGTGTTTGTGTTCTAGTCTCCAGCCTCATTTCTGCCTGTTTGCTAGTTGTTCTTTGCTGTGTTCCCTGACTAACCTCGTTCTCCATGTTCTCTGTGTTCTCCATGTTCTGCATGTTCTCCATGTTCTCTCAGCTCTGCTCTGGTCTGCAGGGATTCTGTCATTCAGCATCAGATCCAGACTCATCCTGCATCCTTCAGCTCTGCTCTGGTCAAACTTACGGCTTACTGCTCTACTTCTCCTCATTCACTCCTCTTCAGTTTTGCAGTAAATCCCTTTAATGCTCAGCCGGCTCTCTGGTTGTGTTTGCATCTGCGTTCACTAGTCTCACTGCATTTAACAGGACAGATGAATGAGGAACGAGACACACGCTGAAGGCAATAAAAGAATAAGAAATGACAACGATGAGAGGTGTGAAAGTGAGGAAGAAGACTGTGAGAGGGACAGACCTGACAAATGTCTTGTTATTGTAGGAGAATGAGAGCCAGGTCACTGTGACCTGGACCGATGTCGAACGTCAGCACACCAACCAAACAGGAGACATCTGGAATATTGGGAAAGGGGCGAAGTACACACATACTGCAGAGATGCTTACTCACATTTGGTCAAAGTTCAAGATAAGTGAAATTGAAAAATGTCCCACCCTTCTTTAGGATTTGGGAAAGCCAAAGAGTCTGGTACACAGGATGAAACTTCTCCACCCAACACGTACACATACACACACTGTGTATACTGAAGACACACACAGTCTTCAGTATAAAAAGGTCACGTTCTTTAACGTTGGAAGATATCTCTGACTTCATTGTTAGTAGGGCTGCTGTGAATAAAGAGATTCCCCATCTGACACCTGTGTCTCGACCGACTGATTCCTCTTTGATCTACCTCTTTTTGCCACAACATCATGGTGAGAAAGTCAAACATGTTTGTGCCAATAACTGCTGTGGGAAGTAAGAGAGTGAGATACTATATGTGAAGGTCCTTAATGACGGCAACTCGTTGGTGAGAATGAAGAACAACTCGAGAAAGCACTGAAACTAAAAGAGAGAGGAAACCCTAGATGGTAAACAGGCAGGACGGAGCAGGACATGGTGGTGGATGTAAAGGAGGGATCACATGATCACCTGATCACATGATCACAGGAGGAGGTCTGGAGGAACTAAAGAGGGATTTCAAAGGAGGAAAAACAGTGAAGCACAAAGACTGAAAACAACAAATATACAAACTGAAATGGATGAAAGGAATTTGGTCTGTATGAATGATGGTAGAGGAATGAGAGTAAACATTGGCAGTGCATGTTACATTAACGTTTAATCCCTGGGCTGGACTTAGTAACTGGTCCCAGTTAGCACCCAGTCTGAGACCAGTTCCTGGAATCCCAAAGTGGGTCTTTGGAAAAGCAGATTGGGATGAATTCCAGAAGTTGGGTGAGGTAACAAGGACAAAGATTGATATTTCTGGAGATATAGATGAAATAAAGAATCAGCAATTATTATGGCAGCAGATGGATCAATAAAAACAGGAAACTGGTACCGCGGTGGACGGAGGAGCGTCAGGCTGTCAGAAACAGGAATAGAATAAAAGAACCAGTAACACGCAGTATTTGATTCAGTAAGAGAAGCAGCGATGAGAACAGTACAACAAGCTTTCAGATCATTCATTTGAATGGAGGAAGTACATTTTGGATGTAGGTGTTTTGGCCGCAGCGGCGCCGCATCAGACTGCGGCTGGAAAGTTCAGCCAGAGTCAACTTTTGGAGAAATGCACTGGCTGAAGGCTACGGTGGCCAATCACAGCTGAGATCAGACTGATCAGAGCTGTGAACTCTGTCATGAGGGAGGATAAAGACCAGGATGAGCACAAACACCTCCTCCGCCTGATTTGGTCTGAATACGACCTCAGAGGGCAAGTTGGAGAACGTTGTGCATCAAAATAAGAAGAACAACACCTGTGGGAGAAGTATGAGGAATGAGGAAGAGGAGGAAGAATGGAATGGGAAGGAAAAGGCAGGGAAGTGAGAAGAAGAGCAAAGGAGAAGAAAGAACAAGTCAGCATCCAGGTGTGTTAGACAGGAGGGAAGAAACAGATTATATCACTGATGAAACATTGACTTCAGCAGAGATGATGAAAGCAATAAACAGATCAACACCAACCTCCAGGGAAAGATCAGATATGCTGTGGAGGGAAAGTTACTGCATCTTTATAACAGAAGCGGAACAGAGAAGATTAAAGGAAAGAAGCAGCAGTGATTCTGAGACGGAAACCTGGCAAAGAACCATCTAAACCTGCAGTTTACAGGCCAAACATCACAGTTATACAAGATAATGAGAAGGATGATAACAGAGAAGTCGTCATATGAGCCTGAGAAGAGAGGAAAGCTGCTGTCAGACTGGATTTAGGAAAGGAAGGAATATTGTGGACTCCAACATGGAGGGAATGATCGTTAATTAAACTGCAGGACGAATGTTGGTAGGAAAGTTTTTAACTGGATAAAGGATTTTCTGTTTGGAAGAAAAATTCAAGTGTGGATTGGATCAGACTGGTCAAACCAGTACACAGAAATGGAACTCAACAAGGCAGTGTGATAAGCCCGCTACTCTTCATCATTATGATCAATAATACAGGAACAGATACATGGAGCAGTTGATGAGGTGGTGGAGGAGTTATGGTTGGAGCTGTAGGTTCAGTGAAAAGCAGTGAGGAAGGGATGAAGCTAAGGATGTACAGGAAAGATTTAGAAAGGGTTGGAACATTTAAAGATCTGGGAGTTGTTTCTGATTCACAGTTAACACAGACGGATCATATCAGGAGAATAGAAAAAATATGCAAAACAGTAGTTAATGTGATGAGATGTTTGACTGCGTCTATGGTCTTAATAAGATCTGTGTTGGATTACAGCAGAGCAGCAGTACCTGCTCTACAGGTAGAAATGAAAAGCTGTTGGTTGATGCAACTGAAGGATAATTGCCGGGCCGAAATGCAGCACACAGTGATTCTCAGCCTCAAATGAGAGAGAGTTGCAGGAGAGCTGGGAGAGTGAGGTAGGAGGTATCAGGTAGGGGGTATCAGGTAGAAGGTATCAGGTAGGGGGTATCAGGTAGAAGGTATCAGGTAGGGGGTATCAGGTAGGGGGTATCAGGTAGGAGGTATCAGGTAGGGGGTATCAGGTAGGGGGTATCAGGTAGGGGGTATCAGGTAGGGTGTATCAGGTAGGAGGTATCAGGTAGGAGGTATCAGGTAGGGGGTATCAGGTAGGGGGTATCAGGTAGGGTGTATCAGGTAGGAGGTATCAGGTAGGGGGTATCAGGTAGGGGGTATCAGGTAGGGGGTATCAGGTAGGAGGTATCAGGTAGGAGGTATCAGGTAGGGGGTATCAGGTAGGGGGTATCAGGTAGGGTGTATCAGGTAGGAGGTATCAGGTAGGAGGTATCAGGTAGGGGGTATCAGGTAGGGGGTATCAGGTAGGGGGTATCAGGTAGGGTGTATCAGGTAGGAGGTATCAGGTAGGAGGTATCAGGTAGGGGGTATCAGGTAGGGGGTATCAGGTAGGGGGTATCAGGTAGGGTGTATCAGGTAGGAGGTATCAGGTAGGGGGTATCAGGTAGGGGGTATCAGGTAGGGTGTATCAGGTAGGGGGTATCAGGTAGGAGGTATCAGGTAGGAGGTATCAGGTAGGGGGTATCAGGTAGGGGGTATCAGGTAGGGTGTATCAGGTAGGAGGTATCAGGTAGGAGGTATCAGGTAGGGGGTATCAGGTAGGGGGTATCAGGTAGGGGGTATCAGGTAGGGTGTATCAGGTAGGAGGTATCAGGTAGGGGGTATCAGGTAGGGGGTATCAGGTAGGAGGTATCAGGTAGGAGGTATCAGGTAGGGGGTATCAGGTAGGGGGTATCAGGTAGGGGGTATCAGGTAGGGTGTATCAGGTAGGAGGTATCAGGTAGGAGGTATCGGGTAGGGGGTATCGGGTAGGGGGTATCGGGTAGGGGGTATCGGGTAGGGTGTATCGGGTAGGAGGTATCGGGTAGGAGGTATCGGGTAGGGGGTATCGGGTAGGGGGTATCAGGTAGGGGGTATCAGGTAGGGGGTATCAGGTAGGGGGTATCAGGTAGGAGGTATCAGGTAGGAGGTATCGGGTAGGGGGTATCGGGTAGGGGATGATGATGCAGAAGAGTTTGCAGTGTTTTATGTGAGGATAAACCTTCACTAGTTTATCCAGTGGTGGCTCCATGGATGCTGGTCTGGCCTGTAAACTGGTATTTGTTAGACTCACAGTCTCTAAATGCTTCGCTCATACAGACTGAGGACGATCTCCCAGCTTCCATTGTTAAAACTGGGTGGAAACAATTAGAGTTTAAATTAAACCTGCATTGCAGAACCAATCCAGAGTCTTTAGGGCGGCACTTCATACCGGGGCGATGACCTGCAGTTCAGAGGTGGAGAAGAGGTGGAGAGCATCATCTCTGGTCAGGTGCCTAGGTTTGTTGCTGAGCAACTACCGTGTTAGACTTCGGTAGCTGGAGAATCTTCGACTGTCTGGTATTGTGAGACTCGGTATTTGTTGGAGGTAAAAAGGAAAGAGAAAGATAAAACTGATGTGGTGAGTGCATTCAGCCATTATGTAATGAAAAAGTAAAGTGATTTTACAGATTTATACGGATGTTGCTAAGAAACCTGAGACCTGAGTGACAGGATTTGAGGTGGCGGCACCAGCAAGTTAGATGTTTACACAGTGGAGATGTTGGCAGTGTTGGTTGAAAGGTTGCCATCATTCTTTCCAGAACTTTAATAAGAGTTTGGTTTTTATGACGTCTGCAGTTCAGAATAGAAATAGTATTATATCAGAAATCTGTTAATTATCTTAGCAAAGTATTTTATAACAGCAAATCTTTATTTTTTTATAAATGGAATGCATAAATACATAGACCCTGTTTAGCACTCCACAAACCTCGAGCCTTGAAAATTCTTAATATGTGTAATAATAATAATAATAATCGTCTGAACTACTGAAGCTTTTTTCTTTTTCTTCTTTCATTATATAATTTATTTACCCCTTAAACATTAACATATGAAGTCTATTGATGTTTAGTATTGTTCAGTTTTACAATAAATAAAAATAAAACAGATGTTTGTGATTGAAACAAACAGAAAGAATGTCTGAGCCAACAGTCAACAATTGTAAATAATAAAAATCCAATAATCAGAGTAAAATAAGTAAATACTGTAGAATTTACTTTACGGCGTCACTTCCTGTTCAACTGTTCCTGCATTTACTGTTACAGTCATATGAGTCCATGCAGTGTTAGTTCATCTAATAATTCATTATTACAGCAGTGTTTGTTCATGTTGTTCTGTTATTTATGGCTCAGAAGAAGAGACGGAACCTCCCCCTCCCCTCCGTCATGTGACGTCATAGGGCCGATTAAAGGTGCCCCCCCCCCCCTCCCGCTGCTGCTGCCGCCGCGGATCTCTGCTGCTCTCCAGGCGACGCACAGTTCATCTCCAACGAGCCCAGTAACGCGGTTTGGAGCTTTTCCGGTGTGTCTCGCTCGCTGCTCGCGACCAGACTGAAAGATGAACGCGCCTCCCGCCTTC
>NC_058109.1:289893-327393 GCF_914725855.1 Thunnus albacares
TTAATTATCAGACTTCAGTTCTAAGAACCAGGAAGTGAAGAACATCGTTTAAAGGTTTATTGAGCATAAAACAGGTGTGAATATTAAACATATATATGATGTTTATTATAACTGTGAACTGAATTTAAATGACTTTGTATAAAATATCATTATATATTTATAATATTTATTATTATTGTATATTTTAATGTTGAATCATATTTGATGAGCTGGTGTGAATCAGTAACGGTGGAACCTCACTGCGGAGGTTCTGTGATACTCACTGACTGGAGAAGGTCAAAGGTCGATCAGAAACGACCGCAGCACTCACACGGTTCTTCCTCTGAGGAGACACAACAAGCGCTGGTAAAGGTTCTCCATATTCAGACACAACAGAACCTTTAACATTCAGACCCGTGTTCATGAGTCCGCATCATTATGACGTCACCTGACAGTCATCGTCAGACCCGAGAGGTCAAAGGTCACGGTACCTTCTTGAGAACGGGGCTTCCTCTCTGACTGCAGTCTTCGTCAGCTGCTCTGGATCTCTGACAGAACACACAGAACCAAACACAAGTTTAGAACCACAGCAGCTGTTCTCTTTGGTTCTGGATCTGATGTTCTAACTGTTCTGGTTGGTTCTAGATCATGTGTTCTACTTCATGGCTGGTTCTACATGTTCCTACCTTGATGGCGACCTCTGACCCCGGCCTCTTCACCTCCCCCTCTGGAAACAGTTGTTTGGCCTGTGATGACATCAGAGGAAACCACGGTAACCAAACCGAGAAAAACAAACAGAACCTTTGGAACCAGCAGCAGCTCAGAAAACACCTGGTGTGATGTCACAGTAACAGCAGGGGTCAGAGGTCAGACAACAGGAAGGTGTCTTACATGTTCCAGAACGTTCCTGCAGGCCTCTTTGATCAGCTGATCCGTCTGAACGTCCTCTCCAACGTTCTCCTTCACGTTCTCCGCCGCTTTCTCAAAGAACTGCAACCAACAGAACCCAACATCTGTTCACACATCTGTTCACAGGCCCTCTGACGGCCCGAAGGACACGCCCCCTCAACTTGACTGACAGCCGTCCCGCCGCCGAGAGCCGAGTGAACCGAGGAACCAGCCAAAACCAGCCAAAACCAGCTGGTCACCAGCAGCTACAGCTGGGAGTGAATCACACATGAAAACCTTCATCAGCGTCTTCTATCAGAAACTGCTGCGGTCACTCGGCTCGTCTGACGGAGGTTTGAGAGCAGCTGTCAATCATGACGCCACACCCCCTTCACATATCATCAAATAACTAATTAAAATCAAACTGATCAGAGAAACGAGCATCTGAACAAACATCAACTTGATGATAACGACCTAAAATAAAAGAAACTATCTTTGGGAAAAACGTATTTGAACTTTGATATTTTAGTTCGGTTCATGTCACAGGTCATAAGTCCCGCCCGCTAACATGGAGGGGGCGGGACTTATGACCTGCAGCAGCCACCGGGGGGCGTCATGTCGTCCATGTCTGGCTCTCACCTTCTGGTACTTCCTGAACACGGCCATGATGTCATCGTTGAAGCTGGGCTGAAGCACCGCCCTCAGGAGGTCCATGGACACCTGAGGATCCGTATAACTACACACACACACACACAGTACACCAGTTAAACCACTATGAGCTGCTGCACTTCCAGTTACAGATGCCACTTTCTGCTCTACTAAATTCCTGACATTCGAAATTCACTTCAAACTTGGTTCTTCAACAGTGACGGCACAGTAACAGTTGTAGAGACCAGTAGAGACCAGTATGAACCAGTATGAACCAGTATGAACCAGGGTAGGGCTTTTTTGGCTTCATGAAATGTGTTTTGGGGCAGTTTGGATCATTTTGATTCAATGTTGCCTGAATGACTCCAAACTAAAACCAGTGAAAGAAACAGCCAAACTCATTTATACTGGTTATAATCCCAGTTACAGATTATAACTGGGTTATAATCCCAGTTACAGATTATAACTGGTTATAATCCCAGTTGCAGATTATAACTGGTTATAATCCCAGTTGCAGATTATAATGGGTTATAATCCCAGTTACAGATTATAACAGGTTATAATCCCAGTTACAGATTATAACCGGTTATAATCCCAGTTACAGATTATAACCGGTTATAATCCCAGTTACAGATTATAACCGGTTATAATCCCAGTTACAGATTATAACTGGGTTATAATCCCAGTTACAGATTATAACTGGTTATAATCCCAGTTACAGATTATAACCGGTTATAATCCCAGTTACAGATTATAACCGGTTATAATCCCAGTTACAGATTATAACTGGTTATAATCCCAGTTGCAGATTATAACTGGTTATAATCCCAGTTGCAAATTATAACTGGGTTATAATCCCAGTTACAGATTATAACTGGTTATAATCCCAGTTGCAGATTATAACTGGTTATAATCCCAGTTACAGATTATAACTGGTTATAATCCCAGTTGCAAATTATAACTGGGTTACAATCCCAGTTACAGATTATAACTGGGTTACAATCCCAGTTGCAGATTATAACTGGGTTATAATCCCAGTTGCAGATTATAACGGGTTATAATCCCAGTTGCAGATTATAACTGGGTTATAATCCCAGTTACAGATTATAACTGGGTTATAATCCCAGTTGCAGATTATAACTGGTTATAATCCCAGTTACAGATTATAACTGGTTATAATCCCAGTTGCAGATTATAACTGGGTTATAATCCCAGTTGCAGATTATAACTGGGTTATAATCCCAGTTGCAGATTATAACTGGTTATAATCCCAGTTGCAGATTATAACTGGTTATAATCCCAGTTACAGATTATAACTGGTTATAATCCCAGTTGCAAATTATAACTGGTTATAATCCCAGTTACAGATTATAACTGGTTATAATCCCAGTTGCAGATTATAACTGGTTATAATCCCAGTTACAGATTATAACTGGTTATAATCCCAGTTGCAAATTATAACTGGTTATAATCCCAGTTACAGATTATAACTGGGTTACAATCCCAGTTACAGATTATAACTGGGTTATAATCCCAGTTGCAGATTATAACTGGTTATAATCCCAGTTACAGATTATAACTGGTTATAATCCCAGTTGCAGATTATAACTGGGTTATAATCCCAGTTACAGATTATAACTGGGTTATAATCCCAGTTACAGATTATAACTGGTTATAATCTCAGTTACAGATTATAACTGGTTATAATCCCAGTTACAGATTATAACTGGGTTATAATCCCAGTTGCAGATTATAACTGGTTATAATCCCAGTTACAGATTATAACTGGGTTATAATCCCAGTTGCAGATTATAACTGGTTATAATCCCAGTTACAGATTATAACTGGTTATAATCCCAGTTGCAGATTATAACTGGGTTATAATCCCAGTTACAGATTATAACTGGGTTATAATCCCAGTTACAGATTATAACTGGTTATAATCTCAGTTACAGATTATAACTGGTTATAATCCCAGTTACAGATTATAACTGGGTTATAATCCCAGTTGCAGATTATAACTGGTTATAATCCCAGTTACAGATTATAACTGGGTTATAATCCCAGTTGCAGATTATAACTGGTTATAATCCCAGTTACAGATTATAACTGGGTTATAATCCCAGTTGCAGATTATAACTGGTTATAATCCCAGTTACAGATTATAACTGGGTTATAATCCCAGTTACAGATTATAACTGGGTTATAATCCCAGTTGCAGATTATAACTGGTTATAATCCCAGTTACAGATTATAACTGGTTATAATCCCAGTTGCAGATTATAACTGGGTTATAATCCCAGTTGCAGATTATAACTGGTTATAATCCCAGTTGCAGATTATTAGAAGTTTATCATCATTATTGACATAACTGTTATTGTGATCCCATATCGACATCATTTCATCACCCAACGCTACCAGTATGGACCCGTATGGACCAGTACAGACCTGTATGGACCAGTATGGACCCGTATAGCCCAGTACAGACCCATATGGACCAGTACGGACCCATATGGACCAGTACAGATCAGTATAGACCTGTACGACCAGTATGACCAGTACGGAGCAGCACTGACCTGACTGTCATGTGTGAGCGTCGTCCTCGTCTGTGAATCTGTCTGTGTTTGATCATCAAGTTCCACGGCTTCTACACACACACACACACGCACACACACACACACACACACGCACACACACACACACACACATGCACACGCACACACACACACACGCACACACACACGCACACACACACAGAGAACCATGAGATCAGATGTTCCACTGAGAACCTGCAGCTGAATAAAGTCTCAGCACAGAAAGAACTTGAACACGTTTAAGGTTCAAACATAATTGGACACGTTATGACTGAATGTTTGAGCTGCAACTATCGATTATTTTATTGATTATTCAGTTTGTTGTTTGGTCCTCATCAGTGTTTCCCAAAAACGACGTCCTTAAATGTTTTGTTTTGTCCACAACTCAAAGATCTTCAGTTTACTGAACATGTTCACATTTAACAAGCTGCAATCAGAGAATTTGGAGTTTTTCTTAAAATATATACATAATAACAATAAACTTTATTTATAGCACCTTTAAAAACATCGTAACAAAGTGCTTCACAAGACAAAATAAAAATGAACAAACAGTAAAAACGAAACAGTTTAAAGTCATAAAGAAGGAAATAGAGGAGCACAAAGACGAGGAAGAGTAGAATAAATATATTATAACATAATCAATAAGACTTTGTACAGTAATAAGTTTTACAGGAGAGAAAGAACTCTGATGTCTTTCAGAGGTTTAAACCGGATCAGGAGCTGAAACCATTGATCGATTAATCAATCAGTAATCAATCAGGAACTAGATAACAGAAAGCTGTTTCAGGCTTTTCTGTCAGACGCTTCAGCGAACTGAAAATCTTTGATCAGATAAAACACATTTAATGACGTCACCCTCCGACAGTTGATAGACAAATCGATTAATCGAGAAAATAATCGGCAGCTTAAATCGATAATGAACCTGAATCTGTAGTCATTCAGAAATCCCAGCTGAAAAAGCTCATTATCGATAGTTAGGCCCAATAAAATAATCAATACCGATGTAATCAATGTTTATCGGTTAAACAGAGCAGCAGTTAACAAAGCTAAGCTAACTGTTAGCTCTGGTCGTACCGGGAGCTGCTCCGGCGGCTCCGGCCCGTCCTGCTGCAGCCAGTCCCGGCCTCCCTCACTGCGGTGGGCTCCCATGGTGGAAACGGGTCCGGTCTGTTCCGGTCCAACCGAGCTAACGCTGCTAGGCTAGGCTAACTGCGGCTAAAGGTAACGGACGATGTTTTATCTCCGGGGCTGTTACAAACTGCCGGTACCGGCTCGGTACCGTGAGTCCTCGTGCTGACAGACACCGGGACACGTACGGCTGCTCACCGACCGACAAGCGAGTTACCGACAGATTGATGTTTGTTTCCGGTCACTTCCGGGTCTGTGAAGCTAGTTGCCAGCGGCAAACACTCTTCCGGTCCCTTCAGAATAAAAGCGCTTTCAGAAACGCGTTTTATTTTGTTTTCACGGTTTCCGGTGAACAACCCGAGCTCGTGTTTGATTTTTCACACAACACGTGGACATAAAAACACAAACAATACATAATGACGCTGAGAACATCTGACTTTTAGTCTAATCTGTTTCTATGGTTTCTGTCACTTGATGCTGGTTCGTTTCTTACCGGGGTTCATCACCATGGTAACTGATGCTGAACAGCTGACCTGCTCCGGTGCAGGTTAACTTCAGAGGATCAACACTCCGACCACTGACCAATCAGATCACTGGAAAAAAGAGTCCTTATTCCTACAGGATCCCGACATGGACAAAAGTCCTGAGTTACAATAAGGTGACAAGTAAAAAAGATCAATATATATTTTTATAGGTCAGTTGAAACATTTTATTGTTCCAGACTTTCTGTTTCCACTCTGGTTATAAAACAGAGCTTCTAACAAACGTGATGATGATTTTAGCTGCATTTTAATAGTATAAAATGTATTTTCTCCCGGAGTGAAGCTGACAGTGAGGATGATTTTACTCTCTGATTCATCGCTGCAGTCAGAATAACATCAGACACCTGTGTGATGAAAACTGGAAATAAAAACCAGAGAACAATAATCCTCACTGTTAATTGGCTCCATGATTATAAAGCATCAGTCACTCTTTGCTTCAGCAGCAGAAACAGTCTGACATTACTTTAAGTTTGTTATGTGACATATTCAGATGGTTTCTAAATAGTAAAAATACTCCCTCTATACTTCAGTCATATAGAATAATTCCTGCATGTATTTGATTTATTTATGATTTCTAGTGTTTCTACATCCTCTTATTCTGTTTCATGATTACAGGCTTGTTTACATTTCACTTGGTTGAATCTGCAGGTTCTTGGTTTCACCGTTTCATCTCATCTCACATGAAGAACTTCATTCATGGTTCTGATGACGTCGCTCGTTATTAACAACCCGCGTCTTTCACATGAACGCAGTCGTAGCTGGACAGGAAACCTCCGGGTTGACTGAGCTGGTTGATAATCAGCTTCGTAGTTCTGGTTATGTTATATATATATCATGTTGGCTTCAGTGAAGCCGGATAACGACCAGATATCCTGAATACGTTGAACCTGCTTCGTAGTTCAGGCCTCATGACTCGGAGTGTCTGCAGAGATCATCCAAGCAGCCTCATGTTAAAGATCTCACTGTTATCCTCGACTCCACCTTATCCTTCAAAAACAAGTGAAGAAAGTCATACAAATACAACCTGGTTAGTTTTAGTTCTGTAAGAAACAAACAAACAACTTCAGCAGAAAAAACTAGATATGAATGAAACCATCATCCTCACTTAACGTCCTGTATGACGAGCTGGAAACCATCAACAGGCTCAGCAGGCTTTCACAGTGTTAGACTGACACCGCTGAGTATTACTGTATAATCACTAATAATGTTTATAATTACTACTGTATAATCATTAATAATGTTCATAATTACTACTGTATAATCACTAATAATGTTTATAATTACTACTGTATGATCATTAATAATGTTTATAATTACTACTGTATAATCATTAATAATGTTCATAATTACTACTGTATGATCATTAATAATGTTTATAATTACTACTGTATGATCATTAATAATGTTTATAATTACTACTGTATAATCATTAATAATGTTTATAATTACTACTGTATAATCAATAATGTTTATAATTACTACTGTATGATCATTAATAATGTTTATAATTACTACTGTATAATCATTAATAATGTTTATAATTACTACTGTATAATCAATAATGTTCATAATTACTACTGTATAATCATTAATAATGTTTATAATTACTACTGTATAATCAATAATGTTTATAATTACTACTGTATGATCATTAATAATGTTTATAATTACTACTGTATAATCATTAATAATGTTTATAATTACTACTGTATAATCAATAATGTTCATAATTACTACTGTATGATCATTAATAATGTTTATAATTACTACTGTATAATCATTAATAATGTTTATAATTACTACTGTATAATCATTAATAATGTTCATAATTACTACTGTATAATCATTAATGTTTATAATTACTACTGTATGATCATTAATAATGTTTATAATTACTACTGTATAATCATTAATAATGTTTATAATTACTACTGTATGATCATTAATAATGTTTATAATTACTACTGTATAATCATTAATAATGTTTATAATTACTACTGTATGATCATTAATAATGTTTATAATTACTACTGTATAATCATTAATAATGTTTATAATTACTACTGTATAATCATTAATAATGTTTATAATTACTACTGTATGATCATTAATAATGTTTATAATTACTACTGTATAGTTCTGGCAAATATAATCCCTGAGCTGCAAAACTGTCATGAAATACACTGACGCCTGCCTGATGTTTAAGACCCTTCACAGCAAGGTTCCTCCACCAACTTTTATTAAGCAGGGAGGGAACTCAGTAGAACATGATCTCAGTAGAACGTATTAGTCAGGAAACGTTCTGTGTTCTCATTAGAACGTGTTTGTCAGTAAACGTTCTGTGTTCTCATTAGAACGTGTTAGTCAGTAAACGTTCTGTGTTCTCATTAGAACGTCTTAGTCAGTAAACGTTCTGTTGTCAATGGAACGTATTAGTAAATGTTCTGTGTTCTCATTAGAACGTGTTTGTCAGTAAACGTTCTGTGTTCTCATTAGAACGTGTTAGTCAGTAAACGTTCTGTGTTCTCATTAGAACGTGTTTGTCAGTAAACGTTCTGTTGTCAATGGAACCTATTAGTAAACGTTCTGTGTTCTCAGTAGAACGTGTTTGTCAATAAATGTTCTGTGTTCTCATTAGAACATATTAGTCAGTAAACGTTCTGTGTTCTCAGTAGAACGTGTTTGTCAGTAAACGTTCTGTTCTCAGTAGAACGTGTTTGTCAGTAAACGTTCTGTGTTCTCAGTAGAACGTGTTTGTCAGTAAACGTTCTGTGTTCTCAGTAGAACGTATTAGTCAGTAAACGTTCTGTGTTCTCAGTAGAACGTGTTTGTCAGTAAACGTTCTGTTGTCAATGGAACGTATTAGTAGTATTCTCAGAAGAACGTGTTTATCAGTAAACGTTCTGTGTTCTCAGTAGAACGTGTTTGTCAGTAAACGTTCTGTGTTCTCATTAGAACGTATTAGTCAGTAAACGTTCTGTGTTCTCAGTAGAACGTGTTTGTCAGTAAACGTTCTGTTCTCAGTAGAACGTGTTTGTCAGTAAACGTTCTGTGTTCTCAGTAGAACGTGTTTGTCAGTAAACGTTCTGTGTTCTCAGTAGAACGTGTTTGTCAGTAAACGTTCTGTTCTCAGTAGAACGTGTTTGTCAGTAAACGTTCTGTGTTCTCAGTAGAACGTGTTTGTCAGTAAACGTTCTGTGTTCTCATTAGAACATATTAGTCAGTAAACGTTCTGTGTTCTCAGTAGAACGTGTTTGTCAGTAAACGTTCTGTTCTCAGTAGAACGTGTTTGTCAGTAAACGTTCTGTGTTCTCAGTAGAACGTGTTTGTCAGTAAACGTTCTGTGTTCTCAGTAGAACGTGTTTGTCAGTAAACGTTCTGTGTTCTCAGTAGAACGTGTTTGTCAGTAAACGTTCTGTGTTCTCATTAGAACGTATTAGTCAGTAAACGTTCTGTGTTCTCAGTAGAACGTGTTTGTCAGTAAACGTTCTGTTCTCAGTAGAACGTGTTTGTCAGTAAACGTTCTGTGTTCTCAGTAGAACGTGTTTGTCAGTAAACGTTCTGTGTTCTCAGTAGAACGTGTTTGTCAGTAAACGTTCTGTGTTCTCAGTAGAACGTGTTTGTCAGTAAACGTTCTGTGTTCTCAGTAGAACGTGTTTGTCAGTAAACGTTCTGTGTTCTCATTAGAACGTATTAGTCAGTAAACGTTCTGTGTTCTCAGTAGAACGTGTTTGTCAGTAAACGTTCTGTTCTCAGTAGAACGTGTTTGTCAGTAAACGTTCTGTGTTCTCAGTAGAACGTGTTTGTCAGTAAACGTTCTGTGTTCTCAGTAGAACGTGTTTGTCAGTAAATGTTCTGTGTTCTCAGTAGAACGTGTTTGTCAGTAAACGTTCTGTGTTCTCATTAGAACATGTTTGTCAGTAAATGTTCTGTGTTCTCGGCGTTCTCAGTAGAACATGACAGACAGGCAGGCTGAGGGTTGGATATATCTTTACTGGGAGAGTGACGCTGCAGTTTGTCTGCAGGCAGGACGAAGGACAGACTGTATTTACATTCTCCGGCTGCGAGGACCCACAAACAGTCGGCTGCTCGTCGCTCGGCGGCGTCGCCACGCAGCGTCAGACTGAACTTCACTTCATATTTACAATCAGAGTTTTTAGTGATGTGGTGAAAAGAGTCACAGTTTAAAAAGTTCCTGCTGGTTTGAATCAGAAAAGTAAAGAAACATTTACGTTTTCAACAAAGACTCAAAACTGGACACGTTTCCTCGTAACTGAGATAAAATTCAGACATTTTTATCATAAGAAAGATTGTGTAGTTTTTAAGGTCTGATAATTGAAATTATTCTTGTTATTATGAAGTTGGGTTCTAACAATCATGAGGTAAATATCTTGTAATTATCTTTAAAAGTTCTGCATCTTCAGAAAACTGTCAGTAAATCTGTTCTCAACATTACAGAAAACGTTCTCGTTTGTCAGTTTGTTTTCTCGTAATTGAAATAAAACTTTAAACCTCATAATTACAAGATCTTCATGTAGCAATGGTGAGATATGGATCTTAATTCAAAGATAATTTGCTGAAATTATGAAAAAGATTTTTCAGTTAAAAGCATTTTCTCATGTCATCTTTTCTTTAAACGATGATCTTGTAGTTAGAAGATTATGAGAACTCTACTTATTTACAAGAACACCTTCTCTGTTCAGTATAATGTTGTTTTATAAGAATATAAATGTGTCACTGACTTTACAGAAATATTAAAGGAACAGTCCAACATTAGCCTAGCTTAGCACAACGACTGGCATCAGGGGGAAACTGCTAGCCTAGCTCCATCAAAAGAGAAACAAAATTCACCTTCCAACATCTGCAAAAGTCATTTACATTTACAATAAACTAAAGTGTTGGACTGTTCCTTTAAAGTGTGACGCTGTGCAGCGACGCCGCTTGGCACGAAGACTCGGCCTGAAAATCACATTCAGGAATACGAACATTGTTTAGAGTCCAAAAGTTTCATGCACAACAAAACCCAAAATAACCCAAACCATAAAAAACAAACCAACGGATCACTGGAACAGGAAAGAACAGCGGAGAATTATAAAAATAAGGTGGAGGCGTATTCTGCTGGTTAGACTTCAGCATTACTGATGCATACACACTTCTACTTTTACATACAAGATATAGATTTTCTTAACACTTTGGTTTAGTTTAAAACAAACTATCATAAGCTGTATAATACAGGAAACACATCTCCATCTCTTTAAAAAATTGTTAAATTAAATCAAATAAAAAAGCATCGGAACAGTTAAACGTACAATTCAATTTGTTTTTTCAATCAGTTTAACAGCAGATGAGGAAAATAACATCAACAGACTTCAGATCAGTTTAACTGTACAAATATCTACACAGCTGCTGCCGCACGGCAACAGACGCCTGATAGGACCGCTCATCGGCCAATCAGAGAGCAGACAGAGAGGACCAACCAATAGAGTTACTGAGTGGGAGGAGCCACTGGTTCCTAAATCATTTGACCTCAGTTTGAATGTTAAAATGTTCTTTAACACTGCAACAACTACAGCTTTATGTTCTGTCCCGAAGGAAACACGTTGACATAAAGTCCAAATGTTTCCAGAAAACATCGTCGTATTCTGGGGGAACAAAAGTCGGATTTTCAAAGAAAAGTTGTAACGCTTTGAAAAAAGTCAGTGTTTGAGAAAAACAATATAAAGAGAGAAACATGTCAGAGTGATGTGATGTGAGACATCAGGCCAGTTACAGAAGACTGAATGTAAACTGGAGTCTTACGGCAAACTGTGATTGGATGTTTTTGCTGCAATGCATTTTGGGAGTCGTAGTTGGCTTCTCTCCTTTAGTGTTTATGTTTTACTAAAGAACCAGTCGTTCATCTTTTGTTTGTTTGTTTGTTTTCTGGGCTGAACATTGTTTATTATTTATTTGAACCAGATGACTTCACACTATGTAACTCTATTAACCTGCTCAAACACCCGTCTCACTGATGATGTCACATCTGATCATGTGACAACCACAGGAAGTGTGAGGCAGCCAGCGTCAGCCGTCTGTCCCGTGTCTGACTCCGCCTCCTCCTGCCTGCTGAATACTCCATTTCCCACAATCCCCTGCAGGCGGGTTCCTGGTCTGAGTTTGGTGGCGGAGCCTCCTTTACAGGACGCGCACTGATTGGTCGGGCTCTCCTGAGGAGGCGGGGCCTGAAGCCGCTGGATTCTGTCCGACTCAAAAAAGAAGAGTCCAATAGAAACGATAGCTGCCTTTGTCAACCAATCACCAATCAGCCCTGTCGGTGTGGGGACCAGTCAGAAGTCCAGTGACATCACAGATGACATCACAGGTGAAGGAAAGGTTTTTATTATTGCTGGAGCCGTCTCCTTATTGGCTTTGCTGCCTGTTGCTAAGCAACAACGTGACTCAGCGGCAGCTTGAACAAACGCTCCAGGCGCCGTGATGTCAGAGCTTCAACCAATCACAACAGCCGGTCTGAGCGGAGTGTCCTGTGTCAAGGGGACGCAGAAGAAGCCAACAGAAGGGAAGCAGAAAGTTGGCCCCGCCCCCTGTTGGCGACGGTATGTTGACAGATGCTGAGGGTGCTACAGGTGCTGGTGAGGGACAATCTGAACAGATGAGACAACAAACAGAACAAACAAACGCTGAAAAAAACTAAATTTAAACAAGGTGAAGGGGCGTGGCCACACGCTAAGCCCCTCCCTCTACACAGCGGCCATCTTGTCTTGTGGACTGCTGCTACTGCTGCTGCTGCTGCTGCTGTTGTTGTTGTTGTTGTTGTCATGGCTGCCTGGTGACATCATGCCGCTCTGTGTCCTGTCAGCGGCCTTGGGGGCGGAGTCTCTGTCTCCAGGTGTGCTGTGGGCGGGGCCAGGAGAGGACAGGGAGGCGGGGCGTGAGGAGGAGGGGCGGTATGCCGCCATGAGCTCAGCCAGACGCTCCGGAGTCGGAGCCCACTTCGCAAAACCAGCGTCGTTCTGAAGGAAGAGTACCGCAGTACCGTGAACCGCCCGGTAGTACATCTCCTCCCTGAAATACACAGAAGTATTATAGTACTGTAGTGTAATACAGTGTAGTATCGATGCAGTACTGCAGTACCAGTACCTCTTGCAGATGTGCTGGCTGCCAGAGCGATACTCGTGTTCGTAGGCCGGGACGCTCAGCTGGTGACGGAGGAACCGGCTGCTCTCCATGCGGGTCAGAGCCGGGGTCACCGGGTCACGCCACTCCGGGACGAAGACGATGAAGGACAGCGGCTCAGAGGAGCGGTCCAACAGGTCCTGAGACACAGATATGTCAATATGTACACCTGTATATACTGAAACACCTGCTGCCATCTGATCCACCACTGTTATCATCTCAACTCCTCACAGCATCCTGGAAGTTCACCAGAAGAAACAACAGACCTTCTGCTGGCAGGTCTGACAGACAGGTAGAGACAGATAGACAGGTACACACAGGTAGAGACAGGTAGACGCAGATACACACAGGTAGAGACAGGTAGACAGGTAGACAGGTAGACACAGGTACACACAGGTAGACACAGGTAGACGCAGGTTTATATGAGACTCACCTCGAAGTGCGTCACCATGGCGTCCATTAGCTCTTCACAGAACGGAGGATTTGCTTCAAACGAGCCACTGGCTGGACAGAAAGACAGGAACGGCCTAAAAGCACATACAGGTTATTTATATCGCTGTAATCACATGACTGCACTGTATAACCATGTGACCACAGCATGTGTCAGATCATCCTGCTGCAGTGTGGCACAGTGAACAATGAATATCTGACAGACTGGTCTAACTGGTCTGCTGTCTCACAGAAACACCTGTCTCACCCTCTGGATCCAAAGAAGCCGTCGGTGTCGGGGAAAGCTGAGCAGAACTGTTTGAAGTAGCAGTTGAGCGGCGAGGCGAAACACTCGAAGGAAACTCCAAACTGCCGGTTCAACGCCTCGAACACAGACATCGGTAGCGCCCCCTGCAGGCCCGAGCCCTCGTTAGCTCCGCTGCCAAACATCACCTGCACACACAGACGCTTTATTAACCAGGTACAGACTGACAGGTGAGAGCAGGTGAAAGCTGAGTGGTTGACAGAGAGTCAGCTGACCTGGTATCTCTTCAAGAGGCACCAGACTCTGGACAGGAACTTCTCGAAGCGAGGGTCGTCTATACAGCTGTACCTGTACAACAACTCCTGGACACACAGACAGGCAGAGAGACAGACAGGTGTCAAAGGTGTGCAGAAACACTAACAGCTGATATGGACCAGGTGTGCCAGCTGATTACTCAGTGATGATGTCACAGACTAACATCAACATACGTAAACAGCTGCTCACATGATCATATCTGCTGCAGGTTTACTGATTGATTTGCATCAATCAATCAATTTTAGTTTATGTTCCAGGTATCAGTGAGAGTTTGAGTCCATAAACACATTCTGCTGGTTGTTCTGTGATCACAGGAACTATTCTGCTCATTTCAGCTCTAAGAACTCATTATTGATCTCATACGGCTCCTTTATGCAGCAACTTCATACACACAGTTTCTCTTACGCTCCGTTTTAGCTCCTGTCTCTTTAAGCCCCGCCTCCCGATGAGCCCGCTCTGTTCTGATTGGTCAGCTTTACGTATCAGAGTTGTTTTTCCTGCTTTACTGCTTCAAATTAAAAGCTTTTCAATGACTAACTAAAGGAAGACTTTTATTGTGAATAATTTACAGGAAGTAAAAACGTGTTCCTCGCTGACGTAGCGGTGCTTCGTTAGCGGAGCTTCGTTAGTGGTGCTTCGTTAGCGGAGCTTCGTTAGCGGTGCTTCGTTAGCAGTGCTTCGTTAGCGGAGCTTCGTTAGCGGAGCTTCGTTAGCGGTGCTTCGTTAGCGGAGCTTCGTTAGCGGAGCTTCGTTAGCGGAGCTTCGTTAGCGGAGCTAAAAACCGGTTGAAACAACAAAATGTGGAGCTGTTTGTTGAGCGGATCAGTGATAAATAAAACAGGGAGGAAGAGCAGAAACAGCCACAGTGATGATGATGATGTTTGATGAAGAGCTGCAGACGACCAGCACACCTCCAACAGGTAAACTACTTATTTTACTTTGCTGCTGTGTGACGGCGTCGTGGCTCAGCGTAACTACTCCCGGAGCGGAGCAGACGTCCATATAAAGACATCCGTCACAAACTGACGTCAGCTCGGCTAACAGCAGATGAAACCGTTGGAAACGAAGCGTTCAGAGCAGAGCTGCTGCTTCCTGCTCACAGGGATTAATGCTACAAACGTTTACCTCGTTATTTAACACGTTGGACACTTTAAACATGAACATCCGACACTGTGACGTTATATACATGTCTGACAATAAGGAAAAGCATAACACCTCCCCTTTAAAGGACTTCACACCAGGTTAGATGTTTAGTATTAATATGAGGTCTTCTCAGAGACCCGTACTGAGCATGCTCCAAGAGCTGTGACATCATCAGTACTGACCAGTTTGCTGAAGTGACCTCTGTTGACTTTGACCATCTCTCCTCTGAAGCGCAGACACGCCATGTCGTTCTCAAAGTGCAGCTCCACCCGAGGCAGCGGTGGCGACGGGAGCGCCAGACGCACCGGATAACAGTAGACCAACCGGGACTGCTGCGGGGACGCACACGCCTCTGGACACACGGAGACACACAGCAAACAGGATCAGGGGGGTGTGTGTGTGTGTGTGTGTGTGTGTGTGTGTACCTGTGGGCGGGTTCTGCTCAGGTGTGTGTGTGTGTGTGTGTGTGTGTGTACCTACCTGTGGGCGGGTCCTGCTCAGGTGTGTGTGTGTGTGTGTGTGTGTGTGTGTGTGTGTATGTGTGTGTACCTGTGGGCGGGTCCTGCTCAGGTGTGTGTGTGTGTGTGTGTGTGTGTGTGTGTGTGTGTGTGTGTGTGTGTGTGTGTGTGTACCTGTGGGCGGGTCCTGCTCAGGTGTGTGTGTGTGTGTGTATGTGTGTGTACCTGTGGGCGGGTCCTGCTCAGGTGTGTGTGTGTGTGTGTGTGTATGTGTGTGTGTGTATGTGTGTGTACCTGTGGGCGGGTCCTGCTCAGGTGTGTGTGTGTGTGTGTGTGTGTGTGTGTGTGTGTGTGTGTGTGTGTGTACCTGTGGGCGGGTTCTGCTCAGGTGTGTGTGTGTGTGTGTGTGTGTGTGTGTGTGTGTGTGCGTGTGTGTGTGTGTGTGTACCTGTGGGCGGGTTCTGCTCAGGTGTGTGTGTGTGTGTGTGTGTGTGTGTGTGTGTGTGTGTGTGTGTGTGTACCTGTGGGCGGGTTCTGCTCAGGTGTGTGTGTGTGTGTGTGTACCTGTGGGTGGGTTCTGCTCAGGTGTGTGTGTGTGTGTGTGTGTGTGTGTGTGTACCTGTGGGCAGGTTCTGCTCAGGTGTGTGTGTGTGTGTGTGTGTGTGTGTACCTGTGGGCGGGTTCTGCTCAGGTGTGTGTGTGTGTGTGTGTGTGTGTGTGTACCTGTGGGCGGGTCCTGCAGTAGACTCAGGTGCGTCTGTCTCAGGCGGCGGCTGTAGTCTGCAGACAGCTGGTAGATCTTGGAGCAGATTCCCTCCACAGAGTCTTTGGCGACGGCGGTGACGTGAGGACCACACTGCTGCCGCAGGTGCTCCAGCCGGTCCTACACACACAGTTATCCTACATCAGGTATCAGGAACGTTTAAACAGTACTGGTGTTAAACAGACGGTCTGAGGACGACGTCAGCGCTGTGTCTACAGGTGTCTGAAGGACACAGGCCTCAGCCAGATGTTCCCAGGTGCTCCTCCTCCACCAGGTGATCAGCTGGTTCCTCCTTCCACCTGATTGTCCAAGACATACAGCTGAAGATCTAATGACCTTTGACCTCAGGTGTTCTGGTTCATCACGTATGAGCCACCCTGTGCTTAAACATTATCACTTCCTCCAGGAAAACGTGTTTTTGCAATAATAATAATAATAATTAATGCAAATTAAAGAAATCCCCACAATATTTATCAGAGCTGCAGTTTCACTAAATTACAGCAACTTTTCCACATAAACGTCTGAACCAGCAGCTGTTTGTGGTTTGGACCAATCGTGGCGTTTGGTGTGACGACAAATCTCACCTGCCAACAAACACGATGCCATAGACGAGCAAAACTGTTCCCAAATGTTCCCAAATGTTCCCAGATGTTCCCAAATGTTCCCAGATGAGGTTTGATTCAGTGAGTCAGGAGACATAATCTGCCTCAAACATCCAACTAGATTTATTTTAATAACATTATTGATGATTTTATTTGCTGCTGATGTTGAGCTGAAAGTTTATTTAATAAAAGTTATAAATGGAACTCAAGTACAGTATTTTCTGTTTTATAGAACGTTGAGTCCTCATGGTTCTCATGTTCAGCTGTGTTGTTTCTGTGATCTACAGGAAGTCGTTACGTACGACTCTTCACCGGCAGCAGTTTAAATAAATCACATTTTACTCTGATTGCAATTTTTTCCATTTCCTGCAATTTTACCACAAAAAGAGATAAAACATCACAAACTGTATTGAAATGTTTGAGAAAAGCTGCTGCAAAATGAAACATTCACTCCTGGAGGAAGTGTGTGTGTGTGTTTGTTAAACAGCCTGAGACTAAACATCTCAATAAGCATGTACAGAAGGTCAGAGGTCACAGGTTACCATGTAGTCCTCCTTGCTGGCGGAGTGATCTCGGCGCAGCCAGTTCATCGTGTCCTCAGCGTTCCACTTCACCACCTTTCTGCTCTCTGGACTTGCATTCCTGCACAGGTCAGAGGTCAGAGGTCAGAGCCCTCCTGTGCATCACCCCCCCCCTCCCCTCCGTCTGTTGTGACCTACCTGGAGTCAATCATCTTCTTGGCAGCTTCAGCATATTTAAACAGCAGCTTCCGGGCCTCCTCTTTATACTTAATACGAGACAACCTGAGACACACACAGATGTCAACATATAATCAATACAGAAGTCATAGATAATCTAAATACTTTATGCATATTGTCCAGTCAGACAGACAGACAAGTACCTGATGGGAATGTCGTTCATGACCTCTCTGAACATGGACGGGGAGATGACAGGGTCACAGTCGCTCGGCAGCAGGGGGTCGTGACCTTTGTCGATCACTTTCCTCTCCAGTAGCCAACGATTAAACGACTCCCGAGGCGGGTCGATACCTGAGCCACAGACAGACAGGTGTCCACCTCATTCACACCATATACAGACTTTCAGACTGTTACATAACCTTAGAGTTCAATTATCCTGGTGACCAACTAGTCCCAGTTCAGACCAACAGGTCAGAGACCGTGGATGCATTATAGGAACTGGATAGGACTCAAAGATGGCGCCTATTCAGTCCAATGAGAATTACTCGCCTGGCGCAAGGGCCAGCCTCCGTGTTGAGTGGCTCAATGAACATGCTCAGTACGTGTTGGGTTTGGGTCAAGTATTGGTTAGGTGTTGGTTAGGCGTGAGTCAGGTTTGGGTCAGGCGTGGGTCGGGTTTGGGTCAGGCGTGGGTCGGGTTTGGGTCAGGCGTGGGTCGGGTTTGGGTCGGGTTTGGGTCAGGTTTGGGTCAGGCGTGGGTCGGGTTTGGGTCAGGTTTGGGTCAGGTTTGGGTCAGGTTTGGGTCAGGTTTGGGTCAGGCGTGGGTCGGGTTTGGGTCAGGCGTGGGTCGGGTTTGGGTCAGGCGTGGGTCAGGTTTGGGTCAGGCGTGGGTCGGGTTTGGGTCAGGCGTGGGTCGGGTTTGGGTCAGGTTTGGGTCGGGTTTGGGTCAGGCGTGGGTCGGGTTTGGATAAGGCATGGGTCGGGTTTGGGTCAGGTTTGGGTCGGGTTTGGGTCAGGCGTGGGTCGGGTTTGGGTCAGGCGTGGGTCGGGTTTGGGTCAGGCGTGGGTCGGGTTTGGGTCAGGTTTGGGTCAGGTTTGGGTCAGGTTTGGGTCAGGCGTGGGTCAGGCGTGGGTCAGGCGTGGGTCGGGTTTGGATAAGGCATGGGTCAGGTTTGGGTCAGGTTTGGGTCAGGCGTGGGTCGGGTTTGGGTCAGGCGTGGGTCGGGTTTGAGTCAGGCATGGGCCGGGTTTGGGTCAGGCGTGGGTCGGGTTTGGGTCAGGCGTGGGCCAGGTTTGGGTCAGGCATGGGTCGGGTTTGGGTCAGGCGTGGGCCAGGTTTGGGTCAGGCATGGGTCAGGCGTGGGTCGGGTTTGGGTCAGGCATGGGTCAGGCGTGGGCCAGGTTTGGGTCAGGCATGGGTCAGGCGTGGGTCGGGTTTGGGTCAGGCGTGGGCCAGGTTTGGGTCAGGCATGGGTCAGGCATGGGTCAGGCATGGGTCAGGCATGGGTCAGGCGTGGGCCGGGTTTGGGTCGGGTTTGGGTCAGGCGTGGGCCAGGTTTGGGTCAGGTGTGGGTCGGGTTTGGATAAGGCGTGGGTCGGGTTTGGATAAGGCGTGGGCCAGGTTTGGGTCAGGCGTGGGTCGGGTTTGGGTCAGGCGTGGGTCGGGTTTGGATAAGGCGTGGGTCGGGTTTGGGTCAGGCATGGGCCGGGTTTGGGTCAGGCGTGGGTCAGGCGTGGGTCAGGTTTGGGTCGGGTTTGGGTCAGGCGTGGGCCAGGTTTGGGTCAGGCGTGGGTCGGGTTTGGATAAGGCGTGGGTCGGGTTTGGATAAGGCGTGGGCCAGGTTTGGGTCAGGCGTGGGTCGGGTTCGGGTCAGGCGTGGGTCGGGTTTGGATAAGGCGTGGGTCGGGTTTGGGTCAGGCGTGGGCCAGGTTTGGGTCAGGCGTGGGTCGGGTTTGGATAAGGCGTGGGTCGGGTTTGGATAAGGCGTGGGCCAGGTTTGGGTCAGGCGTGGGTCGGGTTTGGGTCAGGCGTGGGTCGGGTTTGGATAAGGCGTGGGTCGGGTTTGGGTCAGGCATGGGCCGGGTTTGGGTCAGGCGTGGGTCGGGTTTGGATAAGGCGTGGGTCGGGTTTGGGTCAGGCGTGGGCCAGGTTTGGGTCAGGCATGGGTCAGGCGTGGGTCGGGTTTGGGTCGGGTTTGGGTCAGGCGTGGGCCAGGTTTGGGTCAGGCGTGGGTCGGGTTTGGATAAGGCGTGGGTCGGGTTTGGGTCAGGCATGGGCCGGGTTTGGGTCAGGCGTGGGTCGGGTTTGGATAAGGCGTGGGTCGGGTTTGGGTCAGGCGTGGGCCAGGTTTGGGTCAGGCATGGGTCAGGCATGGGTCAGGCATGGGTCAGGCGTGGGTCGGGTTTGGGTCAGGCATGGGTCAGGCGTGGGCCAGGTTTGGGTCAGGCATGGGTCAGGCGTGGGTCGGGTTTGGGTCGGGTTTGGGTCAGGCGTGGGTCAGGCGTGGGTCAGGCGTGGGTCAGGCGTGGGTCGGGTTTGGGTCGGGTTTGGGTCAGGCGTGGGTCAGGCGTGGGTCAGGCGTGGGTCGGGTTTGGGTCGGGTTTGGGTCAGGCGTGGGCCAGGTTTGGGTCAGGCATGGGTCAGGCGTGGGTCGGGTTTGGGTCGGGTTTGGGTCAGGCATGGGTCAGGCGTGGGTCGGGTTTGGGTCGGGTTTGAGTCAGGCGTGGGTCGGGTTTGGGTCAGGCGTGGGTCGGGTTTGAGTCAGGCATGGGCCGGGTTTGGGTCAGGCGTGGGTCGGGTTTGGGTCAGGCATGGGTCAGGCGTGGGTCGGGTTTGGGTCAGGCATGGGTCAGGCGTGGGTCGGGTTTGGGTCGGGTTTGAGTCAGGCATGGGTCGGGTTTGAGTCAGGCGCGGGTCGGGTTTAGATAAGGCATGGGTCAGGCGTGGGTCGGGTTTGGGTCAGGCGTGGGTCGGGTTTGGGTCAGGCGCGGGTCGGGTTTGGGTCAGGCGTGTCAGGTATGATGGTACCTTCTCTCTGGTGGCACAGTTCGTGGTAGTGTTGCCTCAGCTTGGTGACGAGCTGAGCTCTCTGCAGCTCGATCTCTGGGTGGGGGGGCAGGTGGTTGGCGGGGGGGTGCTCTCTGATCACAGCGTTGGTCTGAACGTCCAGGTCCCAGTAGATACTGACCACAGCAATAAGACCACAGTACATTTAAACCTCCAGATGGAAAAACTAGCAACTGAGATGCTACAGATGCTAACTGGAAAAGGCGGGGCCTCAGTACTCACACAGCTGGTCTGTACGGGGCGGGGGCGGGGCTTGGTGTTGTGGGTGTAGCTGCTGGCGTCTGTTTTTCATCTGGGGCAGCACTCCAGGGTTTGACACCAGGCGTACTGGGAGAGATGGGTGTGGTTGGCTCCACCTGGAACAACAAAAAGACAGAACTCTCTGATACTGTTGAGGACTCAGTTTCCCACAATCCACTGCACACCAGTCCCTCGTTTAATGGTTCAGGTTCTCCTCATTAACTTCTTAAGTAAACTGATAACATGACCAGGTGGGTAGTTTTTACCTTGGTGCGTTTTAAGCTGTTAGGCCCCGCCCCCTGCTCATCAGAGCTCCTCCTCTTTCTCTGACCGTTACCAAGGTTACTGTCTCCGCCCTCTGCTGGAGCCGCATTCAGACCTAAAGGATCAGACTGCAGACACACAAACATTTTATATACACTTTTTGCAGTTAATTAACAATAACAACATATTTACTGTTTTAATCAGACTGAACTGAGACAGTAATAGTGTGTTCAGACCAGATGCAAAGCTAACGTTAGCGTTAGCTGTAAGCTTCTAATGGACGCACCAATCAGTGTCAGTGTTTGTTTTCAGTTCTCATCAGAGACTCTGTTCCTTCTGTTGTTTTCCCTCCAGACTCTCTGCTCTCTCTCTATCATCTCTACGATGATCATAAATGCTTCAATTCTCCCAAAGTTTTCACTCAAGTTCAAACATTTTCATCTTGGATGTGTTTCCCCATCAGCCGCCATGAATTCGCATCTGCTCGTGTCTTTATACTGACTTTCTATGTAATCACGCCAAACAAAAACGTTCACGTTTGGTCTGAACACAACATAAAACAGTTTTCTGGAAAATGACTCACGATGACGTCATGCTGACCGAGCACTGGCACCTCCCACAGGCTCTGATTGGTGAATCTGTTGAAATAATACGGCCGGTTCTCCCGCCGAGACCAGCACTTCGACCAACCAGCCTGGACCAGTTCATCTGTCAGAGAGAGACAGACAGGTGAGAGACAGACAGGTGTACCTGGGAGTTCAGACAGACAGGGGAGAGACAGACAGGTGAGAGACAGACAGGTGAGAGACAGACAGGTGTACCTGGGAGTTCAGACAGACAGGTGAGAGACAGACAGGTGAGAGACAGACAGGTGTACCTGGGAGTTCAGACAGACAGGTGAGAGACAGACAGGTGTACCTGGGAGTTCAGACAGACAGATGAGAGACAGACAGGTGAGAGACAGACAGGTGTACCTGGGAGTTCAGACAGACAGGGGAGAGACAGACAGGTGAGAGACAGACAGGTGAGAGACAGACAGGGGAGAGACAGACAGGGGAGAGACAGACAGGGGAGAGACAGACAGGTGTACCTAGGAGTTCAGACAGACAGGTGAGAGACAGACAGGAGAGAGACAGACAGGTGTACCTGGGAGTTCAGGTGGTTTCGAGGTGGCGGACGGAGAAAGGGGAGGCCCCTGAGAGGAGGCGGGGGCAGAGGGAGACAGCATCATGGCCGCCTCCCCCTTCACCGATCCCTGGCTGTCATTGGACATCTCAGCTGCTCGTCAGAATGACATGGATCTACCTGGACAGGAGGAGAAGCTGTAACTTCAGTGTTTGGAACATCTAACAGTGAAAATCTGACGACACTCAAACTGCAGAAACCAGAACTGAGCAGCTTGTTCCTGCTGTTCTTTGGTCCTGTAAACACGATGATGATGATTTTATCTTACTTCACATTTACAGATGAAGATTTGGTTCCATCATAGTAAAATAAATGTAATATTTACCTGCCTCTTAGTTTGTCAGGTGGGTGAAAGTTTCCTTTAAAACTAGAGAAATGAGGAAAATCTGCTAATTTGAGGTAAACATGAGAACTTTTTATATTCATGCCCTGAACATGCAGGTATGTTAGATCTAGTGAATGAGCTGTAGAAACATTACTACAGTATGTGCTTTAATATATCGCTGTGGCCTGTCGGGGGAAATATTCTATGTGTGTTATGTTATTTATGTTGGGACGCTTCTGCCTGGAAAATTCCATAAAAACAGTAAATATTGTAATAATAAGCAAGAATAAACGGATGGAGAACTAACGTCCAGTTGACATGATGAGACTGACGGAGCTTCGGTCTGTTAGTCGGACAAAAGAAAACATTTGAAGTCGTCAGTTTGGATGAACTATTAATCAGCAGATTCATCAATGATTAAATAACATTGATAGTTGTAGCCTCAGTGTTAATGTGAGAGTCCTGATCGTTACACAGTCTCACCTTTTTAAACTCAAACTTGTCTAGAAAGTTATTTGTTGTGAATAATGTTTTAACTGGGATGCTTCTTTAACGCCGTCAGCTTCTATAATAAGAAAAGTCTGTTGACATGTTGGTTTTGTACTATGATGAGAAATGATCTCGTTATAAAAAGAGAAGCTAACGTCTAACGGGATTAATCAATACGTTAACTGACAGGAAATCAGTTGACAATTTACTATTTAGTCAGTGATTCATTTTTCAAGCAAAAAGCTGAACAGTTTCTCCAAAGTGTTTTGTTTTTATTATCTGAATATTCAATAACAACGACAATAATAATAATAATAATAATAATAATAATGATATTATATAAACTTATACAGCACTTTTCAAAACAAATGTTAAAGTGCTTCACAAGGCGACAACACAACAGCGCTGAGGTTGATCAAGAACTAATATGTAGAATATTACAGAGATGAAACAAGATCATAAAATCAAATAAAAACACATTTAAATCCAGTAAAACTGTTAAAAACAAATGCACACACATGCATATGTGTCTACACATAAACAAATATACATGTGAAAGTATTTTGGGGGTTTAAACGTGAAGACGTTTTGTTAAAAAAAAAAACTGTTTTCTGGCATTTAATAAAGCAAACTGCCTGTTTAATCAGTGATGAAGATGATCGTGTGCTGAAGTAAAGTGTGGAGACCATGTATGCAGGTGAACAGGTGAACAGGTGTGTGTTGGATAAATTACTTTAGCACTAAACGGCCACAGAATCTGACAGGTGACAGATTTCTGTGTAACACCTCCAGGCCGAACTGATTGTCACGGACGGTCTGACGGCAGGAGGCGAATAACGGAACGATATCAGAGTTAAATCCGATCAAAATGATCAATTAACTCCAGATAAACCGAGTCTGTGTGTCTCTGATGTGATATTAAACCGCTGAG
This sequence comes from Thunnus albacares, assembly GCF_914725855.1. Classification (NCBI taxonomy): domain Eukaryota; kingdom Metazoa; phylum Chordata; class Actinopteri; order Scombriformes; family Scombridae; genus Thunnus; species Thunnus albacares. The sequence continues at coordinate 314,020 of NC_058109.1, forward strand.
TGAATAAACTGAATCTATCCTGGTTGTTTTCCTTCTAATACGCAGAAACGAGCGCCATAGTTACACGCATGCGCCTGGCTGTCCTTCCAAACAAACACGGAGGAGGAGGAGAAGGGGGAAGCAGCGGAGGGGGGGGACAACAAAAGGCTGCGGCTGTTCCTCCGGAGCCCGGCCGGCAGACACGGAAACACTGGCTCTGAGTCCCGGTCCACCGCGGGGCCAACCCCGGCTAAAGTCCCTGAAACACACCGCCGCGGGCCCGGGCCGCCGTCAGCGCCCGACAATAACGGCCATTTTGCGCGGCCCGCTCCGTGTCCGCACGGAGCGACAGCTGCTGTTTAGGCGCCACTTCTTAGACAAGATGGCGGACACGCCCCTGCCACAGCGCTGCGCGTCCTGCGCACTATTTCTGCTGTTTGCTACAAACTCTGCCGCTCTGCGCGCCGGTACTCCGCTTCATCTGAAGGCCGAAACCTTCCGCTGCGTGTCGGTGCCGTCGGAGCGGCTCTGCGGGGCCGCCTGCCCTTACCTTGACTGGTTTATTTGCGGAGAGTCGCAGGTTCTGTCCGTTTGTTTCGGGTCCTCCGCTCCGCTCCCTCCCCGCCTGCTCAGACATCTTTACAGGGACCCGGGATGAGCGACTGCGCAGGCGCAAGTGTAGACCCGCTTCCTGTTCCGAGGTGACCTGTTGTAGCCGCCATGTTGAGCAGGTCGACGAGGCTGTGGGAACATTTTAAGTATCTTTATTGCATCCACGTTTCCTTCACTTGCATCTCAGTCTCTTCCACTGAGGATGCGGGACAGGCGCGAGGAAAGATGTGTTCAGAGAAATGAGACGTCTTTTCCTCTGAAGCGTCATGTGAAGCCACATCTGTTTCTAATGATGGTAGCTGATCACCGCTGTAGAGACTTGTGATGGACTTTGTGTTGGCACACATGTGCACTGGGACACTAATAAAGGTGCACAGTTATCACTGCAGCAGCTGTTTAACAAACACTTGCATTCAGTATTTATACTGTGTCCTGCAGTATTTGTACTCTCTACTGTATCCTGCTCAGAGGCACAACTAACCCATGAACACTGGAAATTATTTATTAGGATTAATGTTTCAGGGAAAAATTGAAATGATGTAACTCTTATCAAACTTGACACTCAGCTGTGTGACTGAATGGAAATGAGGATAAATGATATAAAATATAAATGTGTTTAAAAACTGTTTCTTGCTGACAGACAGACTCTCCCTGTGATCCATAATAACAGTTAATGAGGAAATAACAGAAAAGAAAAATCTTTCTGATAAATGAAGAAAGTTGTTTATGATTCTTTTGTTGACAGTAAACAGATTTTGAACTAGATGTTGAATCAGAAAACAAATAAAATATAAAATTTAGGACTGAGACACCTGAGTTTAACCTGTAATCTGTCTCCACTCATATCAGCTGCAGCGTCCAATCAATAACTGATATCCAATAAGGGGGCGTGTCCGTCGGTAAAAGACGCTCAGAGCAGAAATAAGAGCTTTGGGACGGCCTTCATGATGGCGGACCAGAGCAGCCTCCCACAGAAAACCTCTATATCCCAGCGGAGTAGATGTTAAAATAACAATGTTTTAGCTTCAATTAGTTCAATTCAGTTTTATTTATATGGCGCCAAATCCCAACAGAAGTTATCTCAGGTCTGTTTCCACATAGAGCATCTAGACTGAACTCTTTAATCTACAGAGACCCAACATTCCTCCATCAGCAGCAGGAAAAACTCCCCTTTAACAGGAAGAAACCTCAAACAGAACCGGACTCTAGGTGGCGCCGTCTGCCTCCACCGGCTGGGTTGAGAGAGAAAGAAGGAGACACAGAGAAGCACAATAACAACAATAATAACAATAACAACAATAATAATATTAGAAATATGACTAATACAGATGGAGAGGAAGAGAGAGGAGCTTAATAATTGATTACTTAGGAGGAAAAATAATTAAATTATTCATTCTTATATCTGAAAGTCATGAATATAGTGACCTCCATCTCTGATATACAGGAACAGATGAAAATAATGACTTGGCTATAAATTAAGATATTTGTTTAACTACCAAGGAATAATGATGAATGGGAAACAGTGAGCATATATACTATATATATACTATATATATACTATATATACTATATATATATAGAGAGAGAGAGAGAAACTTAGCACAAAAAGTAAGGAAATTAGTGTTTGGTAGATTATTTCTTTGTTGTAACGATGCTTCTTGTTGGAAAGCCTGTTTATTATTTAAATGGAGCCACATTTGTGAGGAACATGCAGTTGTGGGATGAGCAGCAGAGCTGAGTTTGTGGGTTGCGCCCATGAAAAATCTGCCAAATTTTCTCTGCCGATGCCAAACAGCTTATTCTGCCGTTGACTGATTACTGACTCTGAGAGTTCAGAGTACAGACCAGGAGGACGGTCCACTATAACACATAGAACCGGCTGTAAAGTTTCCACCCAGATAGCAAAATTACTGTGGCCCATATCCGGCCCACCTACCGCAGGGAATGATGGCACCTGGGCGGTCCCTCCTGTTTGCCAGATCCGGGTCACAAGCAAACCATAGCAATGCCGCAGGTCAACCAAAAACTAAACAAATAAACCAGATCTGGCCCAAATCTGGACCACAGTTCATTTTTATTCTGGCCCTGATCCGGCCCACATTCCAGATCCTCATTTGGCCCAAATACTGCATGGGATGATGGCACTGGGGCGGTCCGCTCCTGTTTGCCAGATCTGGGCAACAAGAAAGCCGTATCAGTACCGCAGGTCAACCAAGAACGAACCAAACAAACAAGAACTGGCTCACATCCTGCATGCACTCCTGTTTGCCAGCAACAGTCCTAGAAACATTGTTTTCACAGTCACCAGTCAACATGGTCTGCTCATTCCAGGACCTGGATAAAGCATTTGTGTGTCACTGGAAAGACAGCTGCCTTAAGCTGTGCAGCCCCCAACAAGGTGCTATCAGTTAATCAGTTCAGTTGGGTACATGTGGGGTTCAACCCTAATTGCACCAAACAAGGCAGTGGAAACCAGTTGTTAGACTAGAGGTGGGGACTGTGGCTGGACTGTTAGGACTAACATAGAACAGTAAAGTCCATGTTTATAAGAGGAGGAGACCAGGGCACACTTTGCTGTAGAAAAATAATCTACTGGGAGCATTTCCAGAGAATCTTACCCTCCCAGTTGTAAACATTATCGGTGTGTATGCACCTACACTGAGCTTCATCTCTAAAGTTTTATGATTAATTAAGAACCCCAGTAAATCATATCATATCACATCCAGATTAGCCAGTTCTGAGTTTGCCGTATCTTTGCCAGAACTGGCCCACATTTATTTTAGAATATTTGGGGAATATTTGTTATTTTACATGTAGACCACTTCAGGCTCACATCCATTTTGTCCGGGCCAGAAGGAGGCCAGCAGTGCTGCATCATTGCCTGAAGTGGCCCACGACCGTGTGCTATCTGGGAAGTAAATGCGCTGCGTGAAAAATTAATCAGTTGGGTCATGCCCATCATTAAGATCAGCCAATAAACTGTGAAACACTCAGCATCTGCTGCTATCAACTATCAAATAAAAAGGAGTCCTGCAGGGAGATGTTCAGTATGAAAGAAACTCCTTCACTTCTCATTTATTCTTACAGGTTTAGTTTTATTCAGTAAAATGTGAAACATGAAAACATTCAGATGTTTACTGGTTAAATCATAAAATCACCAGTGTTTTTATTTCTGAATCAGATCAGATGTTCAGAGCATCAACAGGTTCAGATTAGTGAGCGTACTAGTTTATGTTAAAGGATTAAAAATCTATAAAAAAATATATAAAACTGCAGCTTCAGTAGACAAAGATGTTTGAGGTCAGAGGTCACAATTTTGAATCTGCTGATCGGGGGAGGTGCATCAGAGGTCAAAGGTCACAGAGTCTCCTGCTGTAGCAGCAGGTCGACGGCAGCCTCCACGTCCTCCACCACATGGCTCGGCTCCACCAGGTCCGGCTCCAGGACCAGGTCCCTGTGTCCATGGAACACCGTCTCTGCGACATCGCTGCTCTGGTCGCTAGGCAACGGGGAGCGAGGGTTGTAGACACCTGTGCACACCTGAGGACAGGTAGAGCAGCTCTGTGTTAACGAGAGACCTCAAGTGTTCCCACATCATTATTAACACGGTGACTGACAGAGATGATTGACAGCTGCGTCCACCTACCAATATGGAGCGACACTCAGCAGCAGCAGACACCAGCTCCGCCTCCGGCACCGCCATCGTCACCTGACTCCCCGTTCCCTGGGCAACAAGCTTGGTATTGGTTGTCATAGCAGCATGCTGCTGAGCCAGGTAGCGGTTGTACAGGTTGGCACCGTAGATGTCTGTCATCAAGTTGTCACTAGTCAACAACAAGATGATGGTGTTATGGACAGTTTGGTTACCCAACAGTGTAGATGGTGTTATGGACAGTTTAGTTATCCAACAGCGTAGATGGTGTTATGGACAGTTTGGTTACCCAACAGTGTAGATGGTGTTATGGACAGTTTGGTTACCCAACAGTGTAGATGGTGTTATGGACAGTTTGGTTACCCAACAGCATAGATGGTGTTATGGACAGTTTGGTTACCCAACAGCATAGATGGTGTTATGGACAGTTTGGTTACCCAACAGCATAGATGGTGTTATGGACAGTTTGGTTACCCAACAGCATAGATGGTGTTATGGACAGTTTGGTTACCCGACAGCGTAGATGGTGGTCAGTTTGTGGTTGTGGTTCTGCAGCCTCAGCAGGTGCTCGGCATACTGGTATGTGAGCAGACTGGGTTTTCCCAGCAGCGCCTGGTACTGCAGCTCCCGCCCCGTCAGCTTTCTGTACACAGACTCCAGACACAGCAGGAACATCCCGTGACCAAATCTACAGCAACACGGCAGAGTCAAAAGTGCATCCTGAATGCAGATATGAAAACAGTTCACATCCCTGTTGTTCAGATCTTTGTGAATGTATATCTATTTTCTGCGGTTGGGTGATCAGGTGATCAGGTGATCAGGTGGGCAGGTGGTCAGGTGATCAGGTGATCAGGTGGGCAGGTGGTCAGGTGATCAGGTGGGCAGGTGGTCAGGTGAGTAACATGGTCTTGCTGTAGAGGAGGCTGCAATTTCAGGACCACATTTCTAGGACCCTAGTCATGACACTGGCACTGGCACACAGTAGCAGGAGACTGCCGTTCACTTCTCGTTCCCAACTGCAAGTGTCCTGTTTCCAACTGTGAATCGTGACAGTTTTTTAAAAAATGTAACAACGATTGTCGTGGTGTTTACTGTTGCCATGATGATGATGGTTTTGTGCCTAAACCTTACCAGACCTTAACCACAGCATTGTCACATCATAAAACATCATTTTCAACAGTGATGTGTAACGGTTTTGTAAAGCACTGATAGAGGCGGCATATCATAAAACACTAACCAAGTACTTGGACAGAAAGTAGTATTTGGGTGGAATAAACGTTTAAGGTGATAATTGACACACCTCATTTGATGCTCTCATGGTGCACTGCAGGCATCAGATTTGAAATGCCAACACCACATAACAACACAGATTCTTCTTGTTGGCCTGAGTAAACCTTTAAGACTGTAAGCACTCGGACAGAGAGCAGTATTTAGGTGGAATAAACCTTTAAGACTGTAAACACTCAGACAGAGAGCAGTATTTGGGTGGAATAAACCTTTAAGACTGTAAACACTCAGACAGAGAGCAGTATTTGGGTGGAATAAACCTTTAAGACTGTAAACACTCAGACAGAGAGCAGTATTTGGGTGGAATAAACCTTTAAGACTGTAAACACTCAGACAGAGAGCAGTATTTGGGTGGAATAAACCTTTAAGACAGTAAACACTCAGACAGAGAGCAGTATTTGGGTGGAATAAACCTTTAAGACTGTAAACACTCAGACAGAGAGCAGTATTTGGGAGGAATAAACCTTTAAGACTGTAAACACTCAGACAGAGAGCAGTATTTGGGAGGAATAAACCTTTAAGACTGTAAACACTCAGACAGAGAGCAGTATTTGGGAGGAATAAACCTTTAAGACTGTAAACACTCAGACAGAGAGCAGTATTTGGGAGGAATAAACCTTTAAGACTGTAAGTACTCAGACAGAGAGCAGTATTTGGGTGGAATAAGCCTTTAAGACTAAGCACTCAGACAGAGAGCAGTATTTGGGCGGAATAAACCTTTAAGACTGTAAGTACTCGGACAGAGAGCAGTATTTGGGGGGAATAAACCTTTAAGACTGTAAACACTCAGACAGAGAGCAGTATTTGGGGGGAATAAACCTTTAAGACTGTAAGTACTCGGACAGAGAGCAGTATTTGGGAGGAATAAACCTTTAAGACTGTAAGTACTCGGACAGAGAGCAGTATTTGGGTGGAATAAGCCTTTAAGACTAAGCACTCAGACAGAGAGCAGTATTTGGGGGGAAAACTGCCTTGGTTGCACTTTTGCAGTCGTGAAAGATCAGGCCCATAAATGCAGCCTCCTCTTCTGCAGGAACATAGTATAGGATCAGGTAGTCAGATAGTCAGGTGATCAGGCAGTCAGGTGGTCATGTGGTTACCGTGGTGACGGTGCCTCAGCCATCCACATCAGGTCAATGTTGCAGGCCAGCACCGGCAGCTGAGCCGGCAGCTGCGGGTCATAAGCTGAAGCAGGTCTCCCATTGGTCAGCAGGACGTCCATTAGCAACTGCAGGTTGGTCTCCCATCTGATTGGCTCCCCGAACAGCACGATTGCTACGGAAACACAGGAAGTCAGTGAAAAATGGTCAACAAAATAAGAAACTCTCTCGTGTTTGATCTGTTTTCCTTAATTCTATATCATTTTTATATTATTAAATCTTTTTTTGGTTTTACAGTTGTTTTCATTTGTTTGTGTTTGTTGTTGTTCCAAATATCTTTTATGTCTGTGTAGAACATTGAATTGTCTCTACAAATCAATTGAAATAATTAATTATACATAATTAATTAATAATAATTAATAATCAATCAACCTTTATTCACACATGGAAATAACACACAGAAAAGAAACGAACTTTAGACAAAGGTCAACAGAAATGTAAAACACTGGATTAAATGCATCAACTGTGTTATGTGAACATAAATGAAAAACATCTGAAACATGATTAATGAGCCACAATTAGAAGCAGAATTAATAACATGATAAATGTTAATGAGCCGCAATTAGAAGCAGATTTAATAACATGATAAATGTTAATGAGCCACAATTAGAAGCAGAATTAATAACATGATAAATGTTAATGAGCCGCAATTAGAAGCAGATTTAATGTGTAATTGTTGAGTTACCTTCTATTTGGGGAAAATTCTGCAGAGGAGACGCCTGAAACAGGTGTACAGGTATTATGTACAGGTAATATGTATGTAGTATGTAGTGTGTAGTATGTAGTGTGTAGTATGTATTGTGTAGTGTGTAGTGTGTAATGTGTAGTATGTAGTATGTATGTAGTGTGTAGTGTGTAATGTGTAGTATGTATTGTGTAGTGTGTAGTATGTACTATGTATGTAGTGTGTAGTGTGTAATGTGTAATATGTATTGTGTAGTGTGTAGTGTGTAGTATGTATTGTGTAGTGTGTAGTATGTATTGTGTAGTGTGTAGTATGTATTGTGTAGTGTGTAGTGTGTAATGTGTAGTATGTAGTATGTATGTAGTGTGTAGTGTGTAATGTGTAGTATGTATTGTGTAGTATGTAGTGTGTAGTGTGTAGTGTGTAGTATGTATTGTGTAGTGTGTAGTATGTAGTATGTATGTAGTGTGTAGTGTGTAATGTGTAGTATGTAGTGTGTAGTGTGTAGTATGTATTGTGTAGTATGTAGTATGTAGTGTGTAGTATGTAGTATGTAGTGTGTAGTGTGTAGTATGTATTGTGTAGTGTGTAGTATGTAGTGTGTAATGTGTAGTGTGTAGTATGTAGTATGTATGTAGTGTGTAGTATGTAGTATGTAGTGTGTAGTGTGTAGTATGTAGTGTGTAGTGTGTAGTATGTAGTGTGTAGTATGTAGTATGTATTGTGTAATGTGTAGTGTGTAGTATGTAGTATGTATGTAGTGTGTAGTGTGTAGTATGTAGTGTGTAATATGTAGTATGTTGTGTAGTATATAGTGTGTACTATGTAGTGTGTAGTATGTAGTATGTAGTGTGTAATGTGTAGTGTGTAGTATGTAGTATGTATGTAGTGTGTAGTATGTGGTGTGTAGTGTGTAGTATGTAGTATGTAGTGTGTAGTATGTAGTGTGTAGTATGTAGTGTGTAATGTGTAGTGTGTAGTATGTGGTGTGTAGTGTGTAGTATGTAGTATGTAGTGTGTAGTATGTAGTGTGTAGTATGTAGTATGTATTGTGTAATGTGTAGTGTGTAGTATGTAGTATGTAGTATGTAGTGTGTAGTATGTAGTGTGTAGTGTGTAGTATGTAGTGTGTAATGTGTAGTGTGTAGTATGTAGTATGTATGTAGTGTGTAGTATGTGGTATGTAGTGTGTAATGTGTAGTGTGTAGTATGTAGTATGTAGTATGTAGTATGTAGTATGTAGTGTGTAGTATGTAGTATGTAGTGTGTAATGTGTAGTGTGTAGTATGTAGTATGTATGTAGTGTGTAGTATGTGGTATGTAGTGTGTAATGTGTAGTGTGTAGTATGTAGTATGTAGTGTGTAGTGTGTAGTATGTAGTATGTAGTGTGTAGTGTGTAGTATGTAGTATGTATGTAGTGTGTAGTATGTGGTATGTAGTGTGTAATGTGTAGTGTGTAGTATGTAGTATGTAGTATGTAGTGTGTAGTATGTAGTGTGTAGTATGTAGTGTGTAGTGTGTAGTATGTAGTGTGTAATGTGTAGTGTGTAGTATGTAGTATGTAGTATGTATGTAGTGTGTAGTATGTGGTATGTAGTGTGTAATGTGTAGTGTGTAGTATGTAGTATGTAGTATGTAGTGTGTAGTATGTAGTGTGTAGTATGTAGTATGTAGTGTGTAATGTGTAGTGTGTAGTATGTAGTATGTAGTATGTAGTGTGTAGTATGTAGTGTGTAGTATGTAGTATGTATTGTGTAGTGTAGTATGTAGTGTGTAGTATGTAGTATGTAGTGTGTAGTGTGTAGTGTGTAGTATGTAGTGTGTAGTGTGTAGTATGTAGTGTGTAGTGTGTAGTATGTAGTGTGTAATGTGTAGTGTGTAGTATGTAGTATGTATGTAGTGTGTAGTATGTAGTATGTAGTGTGTAGTATGTAGTATGTTGTGTAGTATATAGTGTGTACTATGTAGTGTGTAGTATGTAGTATGTAGTGTGTAATGTGTAGTGTGTAGTGTGTAGTATGTATGTAGTGTGTAGTATGTGGTGTGTAGTGTGTAGTATGTAGTATGTAGTATGTAGTGTGTAGTATGTAATGTGTAGTATGTAGTATGTATTGTGTAATGTGTAGTGTGTAGTATGTAGTATGTGGTATGTAGTGTGTAGTATGTAGTGTGTAGTGTGTAGTATGTAGTGTGTAATGTGTAGTGTGTAGTATGTAGTATGTATGTAGTGTGTAGTATGTGGTATGTAGTGTGTAATGTGTAGTGTGTAGTATGTAGTATGTATGTAGTGTGTAGTATGTGGTGTGTAGTGTGTAGTCTGTAGTATGTAGTATGTAGTGTGTAGTATGTAGTGTGTAGTATGTAGTATGTATTGTGTAATGTGTAGTGTGTAGTATGTAGTATGTAGTGTGTAGTATGTAGTGTGTAGTGTGTAGTATGTAGTGTGTAATGTGTAGTGTGTAGTATGTAGTATGTATGTAGTGTGTAGTATGTGGTATGTAGTGTGTAATGTGTAGTGTGTAGTATGTAGTATGTAGGATGTAGTATGTAGTGTGTAGTATGTAGTATGTAGTGTGTAATGTGTAGTGTGTAGTATGTAGTATGTATGTAGTGTGTAGTATGTGGTATGTAGTGTGTAATGTGTAGTGTGTAGTATGTAGTGTGTAGTATGTAGTGTGTAGTGTGTAATGTGTAGTGTGTAGTATGTAGTATGTAGTATGTAGTGTGTAGTATGTAGTGTGTAGTATGTAGTATGTATTGTGTAGTGTAGTATGTAGTGTGTAGTGTGTAGTATGTAGTGTGTAGTGTGTAGTGTGTAGTATGTAGTGTGTAGTGTGTAGTATGTAGTGTGTAGTGTGTAGTATGTAGTGTGTAATGTGTAGTGTGTAGTATGTAGTATGTATGTAGTGTGTAGTGTGTACTATGTAGTGTGTAGTATGTAGTGTGTAATGTGTAGTGTGTAGTATGTAGTATGTATGTAGTGTGTAGTATGTGGTGTGTAGTGTGTAGTATGTAGTATGTAGTATGTAGTGTGTAGTATGTAGTGTGTAGTATGTAGTATGTATTGTGTAATGTGTAGTGTGTAGTATGTAGTATGTGGTATGTAGTGTGTAGTATGTAGTGTGTAGTGTGTAGTATGTAGTGTGTAATGTGTAGTGTGTAGTATGTAGTATGTATGTAGTGTGTAGTATGTGGTATGTAGTGTGTAATGTGTAGTGTGTAGTATGTAGTATGTAGTGTGTAGTATGTAGTGTGTAGTATGTATGTAGTGTGTAGTGGGTAGTATGTAGTATGTATGTAGTGTGTAGTGTGTAGTATGTAGTGTGTAGTATGTAGTATGTATGTAGCGTGTAGAGTGTAGTATGTAGTGTGTAGTATGTAGTATGTAGTGTGTAGTATGTAGTGTGTAGTATGTAGTATGTAGTATGTAGTGTGTAGTGTGTAGTATGTAGTATGTATGTAGTATGTAGTGTGTAGTATGTAGTGCATAGTATGTAGTGTGTAGTATGTAGTAGGTAGTGTGTAGTATGTAGTGTGTAGTGTGTAGTATGTATGTAGTATGTAGTGTGTAGTATGTAGTGCATAGTATGTAGTGTGTAGTATGTAGTAGGTAGTGTGTAGCATGTAGTATGTATTGTGTAGTGTGTAGTATGTAGTGTGTAGTATATAGTATGTATTGTGTAGTGTGTAGTATGTAGTGTGTAGTGTGTAGTATGTATTGTGTAGTATGTAGTGTGTAGTGTGTAGTATGTACTGTGTAGTATGTAGTGTGTAGTATGTAGTGTGTAGTATGTAGTGCATAGTGTAGTGTGCAGTGTGTAATCTGTAGTGTGTAGTGTGTAGTATATAGTGTGTAGTATGTAGTATGTATTGTGTAGTGTGTGGTATGTATTGTGTAGTGTGTAGTATGTAGTGTGTAGCACCCCGTATGTAGTGTGTAGTATGTAATGTGTAGTATGTATGTAGTATGTAGTGTGTAGTGTGTAGTGTGTAGTATGTAGTGTAAGGTATGTAGTATGTAGTATGTATTGTGTAGTGTGTGGTATGTATTGTATAGTGTGTAGTATGTAGTGTAAAGTATGTAGTGTGTAGTATGTAGTATGTAGTGTGTAGTATGTAATGTGTAGTATGTATGTAGTATGTAGTGTGTAGTGTATAGTATGTAGTATGTAGTGTAAAGTATGTAGTATGTAGTATGTATTGTGTAGTGTGTAGCGTGTAGCATGTAGCGTGTAGCATATAGTTTGTAGTATGTAGTGTGTAGTATGTAGCGTGTAGTATGTAGTGTGTAGTTTATAGTATGTAGTGTGTAGCATGTAGTGTGTAGTATGTAGTGTGTAGTGTGTAGTATGTACTGTGTAGCGTGTAGTGTGTAGTATGTAGTGTGTAGTGTGCAGTGTGTAGTCTGTAGTGTGTAGTATATCGTGTGTAGTATGTACTGTGTAGTGTGTAGTATGTAGCGTGTACTATGTAGTATGTAGTGCGTAGTATGTAATTTGTAGTATGTAGTGTGTAGTATGTAGTGTGTAATCTGTAGTGTGTAGTGTGTAGTATATAGTGTGTAGTATGTAGTATGTATTGTGTAGTGTGTAGTGTGTAGTGTGTAGTATGTAGTGTGTAGTATGTAGTGTGTAGCACCCCGTATGTAGTGTGTAGTATGTAATGTGTAGTATGTATGTAGTATGTAGTGTGTAGTGTATAGTATGTAGTATGTAGTGTAAAGTATGTAGTACGTAGTATGTATTGTGTAGTGTGTAGCGAGTAGCATGTAGCGTGTAGCATGTAGTGTGTAGTATGTAGTGTGTAGTGTGTAGGGTGTAGTGTGTAGTATGTAGTGTGTAGTGTGTAGTATGTAGCGTGTAGTATGTAGTGTGTAGTTTATAGTATGTAGTGTGTAGTATGTAGCGTGTACTATGTAGTATGTAGTGCGTAGTATGTAATTTGTAGTATGTAGTGTGTAGTATGTAGTGTGTAGTATGTAGCGTGTACTATGTAGTATGTAGTGTGTAGTATGTAATTTGTAGTATGTAGTATGTAGTGTGTAGTATGTAATTTGTAGTATGTAGTATGTAATATGTAGTGTGTAGTATGTAGTATGTAGTGTGTAGTATGTAATGTGTAGTATGTATGTAGTATGTACGTAGTATGTAGTATGTAGTGTGTAGTCTATAGTGTGTAGTGTGTAGTGTGTAGTATGTAGCGTGTAGTGTGTAGCATGTAGTATGTAGTGTGTAGTATGTAGCGTGTAGTGTGTAGTGTGTAGTGTGTAGTATGTAGCATGTAGTGTGTAGTGTGTAGTATGTAGTGTGTAGCGTGTAGCGTGTAGTGTGTAGCGTGTAGTGTGTAGTGTGTAGTATGTAGTATGTAGTGTGTAGTATGTAGCGTGTAGTGTGTAGTGTGTAGTATGTAGCATGTAGTGTGTAGTCTGTAGTGTGTAGTGTGTAGCGTGTAGCGTGTAGTATGTAGTGTGTAGTATGTAGCGTGTAGTGTGTAGTGTGTAGTATGTAGCATGTAGTGTGTAGTCTGTAGTGTGTAGTGTGTAGCGTGTAGCGTGTAGCGTGTAGTGTGTAGTGTGTAGCGTGTAGTGTGTAGTGTGTAGCGTGTAGTGTGTAGTGTGTAGTGTGTACTAACAGGCAGTTTGGGCCTCCTGTTGTGGTCCACCATGTCCAGCAGGGGGTGATGATCTCTGAGCTGCTCGATGCTCACAACCTTCTGAAAACCCAAACTGACCACAGTCAAGACTTCAACACTGAGACAGTCTGAAGATCAATCAGATCAATCAGATCAATCAGATCAATCAGATCAATCAGATCCATCAGATCAATCAGATCCATCAGATCAATCAGATCAATATCAATCTGAAACGATTCCTTAAGAAACTCAAGTAACTTGATTACTTGCATCAAAGCTTTGTTTAATCCGTTTAACTTTATACAGCGTGCTGTGTTTTGCACGGATGATTTTACTGTCGCACGTGTTGCAAACCTGACTGACTGAT
>NC_058109.1:332393-337393 GCF_914725855.1 Thunnus albacares
TGACAGAATGGATAAAGAATAACAAGAGGTGTTGGCACTATGCATGCTACGCCAGGTGGGAAAGTGTAACTTGACATAGACATGCAGCCTCTGCCAAGGGAAACACCTCCAGGTACTGCATGAGGTCAATGTTAACCTACCTAAGGAGTCAGCGGCAACACCAGCGGTGGAGAGCAATGGCACAAGGGCCACAACCGAAGTACTGTATCTAGACCAACCCACAGAATGCAGCCGGGTCCTTCTGAAAGTTGTCAAAGTTCACATTCACCGTGGTGCCTGAACTCTCAACACCTACGCCGTACTGGATGATGGTTCAGAGAGGACTATGCTGTTGTGGGATGCAGCAGAGAAGTTAGGTGTGCAAGGGACCCAGGAGGACCCACCACTACGCACAATTAGACTCTTCAGTGCATCGGTGTCATTCTCCATTTCTCCTCCTGCAAAGCCAAAGACCAAGTTCAAGATTTTAGGTGCATTCACCATTGTTTGCATTGAACTAGCAGGCCATTCCTATTCCATGCCTTTCAATACAGACCCTCACAAACGTCAAGCCCTTTCTTCTCATTGGGAGAGACGGCCCCCATCTCCAGGAGGGCCTGCTGCCACTGGCATGAGAGTCTACTGACAACAGCAGCACTCCAGGTGAGCAAACTGATGAAACACTGAGAAATGATGGAATGCCGATACTGTTTCATTCAGAAGCAAGAAACTAGTAACTCATTCAAGGCAGGTCCAAGAGGCTATCAGACTGAAACCATCAGAGTAGAAGTCAACAGAATACTATCTTGTATTCTATGTGGATCACTGCCTCCAGACAGTCCCCGCCACCCCCGAGGCGACGCACCTTACCAACAAATTATGAGCCCTCCTAGCATCTGCAGGCTTTGAGCTGGGTCAGCAATGAACCAGAAGAGAGCTGCTCTGCTTCTGTTGAGCTATGGCTGCACATTTCAACAACAAGGCAGTTCAAAGTGCTTTACATAGAGCATAAAAGGCATCAAGACAGAATATAAAAGCAACACAAGGCGATGTGAAATGACATTTAAATACAATGATTAAGTGTTAAATTTGAAATAAAAAGAGGCTAAAATAATAAGATAAAACAGGAGAATAATAGTAACAGTGCAGTGTAAAATATTAACCCTTAATGTGGTTTAATGAAAGCTGTGATTTAAAAGAACTGAGAGTTGCAGCAGTTTGTTTCAGATATGTGGAGCATAAAAACTGAACGCTGCTTCTCCAGGTTTAGTTTTTACTCTGCGGACAGAAAGCAGACCTGATCCAGACCTGATCCAGACCACCTGACAGGTCTGGATGGTTCATAATGTAGCAGCAGATCAGAAACCATTCATTGCTTTATAAACCATCAGCAGTATTTTAAAATCAGTTCTCTGACAGACAGGAAGTCAGTGTAAAGATCTGAGAACTGGACTGATATGATCCACTTTCTTGGTCTTAGTGACTCGAGCAGCAGCGTCTGAATCTGCTGCAGCTGTCTGATGGATGTTTTAGGGAGACCTGTGAAGACGGCGTTACAGTAGTCGAGTCTACTGAAGATAAATGCAGGACAAGTTTTTCCAAATCCTGCTGAGACATAAGTCCTTTAACTCTTGATATATTCTTCAGGTGATAGTCGGCTGTAACTTTGTAATTGTCTTAATGTGGATGTTGAAGTTCAGATTTCTGGCTTGGTTTGTAGTTTTAAACATCATTGATTGAAGCTGAGTGCTGACTTTTAATCGTTCTTCCTTGACTCCAAAAACAATGACTTCAGTTTTGTCTTTGTTTAACTGAAGAATATTCTGACACATCCAATCATTGATTTGTTCAGTGCTCTTACTCCGTGCTTGTATTGAACCACAGTCCCCTGGTGATGCGGTTATGTAAATTTGTGTGTCGTCTGCATAACTGTGGTAACATATTTTGTTGTTTTCCATAATCTGAGTGGGAGCATGTAGATGTTGAACAGAAGAGGCTCCAGAATGGAGCCTTGGGGAACTCCACATGTCATTTTTGTCCCCTCAGGTGTGTAATTACCTGTATTAGTCTCTATACTAAATATCTGAACCACAAATCATTCATGAATACTCATCAGTCACATATAAACATGTGATTAATCCTTAATGAAGCTTTCAGAGAGCAGATAGAGTTAATTCTTTACTATAATTAGTAGTATCTTTAAATTTACAGTCTTATCTCATAAAACAGGAGATCATAATTTCACTGTGAGGAATGCAACAGTATTTTTGATTTTTTTTGAATAAATATGGATCAAACACAGAAAATGTGAATCAGCTGCACACAAATGTTTTTAATATTTCCATGTTTGTATATTCTGGGTGGAGAAGTCGGTGTTCAGGGTGTTTTTACTGCTCTCAGATGTAAAAAGGGATCAAACTTAACAGAATGTAAGAGTTAAAATCCTGCACTGAAGTGTTTTTATGAACTAAACTTTTGTTTATCTGTTTTTTTAAAATCTGATGATTGTGAAGCTTTTTGTAATGTGGATTCTGAAAAATGCTCAATTAATAAAGATTATTATAATTATTATTATTATTATTATTATTAAAGTGTGTTTATTTGGCCTAAAACATGGAATCAAACATTAAAATACCAACAGAACAACACACACACACACACACACACACATACACACACACACACACTCACACACATATACACGCACACACACACACACACACTCACACACACTCACAGACATTCACACACACACATATACACACACACATATACACACACACATATACACACATACACTCACACACACACACACACACACTGATTAAATGCGGCTGATGGCAGTTTGCGCCTCACATGACATCACATGCAGCGTTCGGCCATTAATCAGCCAATCACATGCTGCAGAATGCTGCAACTTATCAACCAATCAGCTGCCAGATTGAAGCCACATGATGAGACACACAAAGAGGAGCATGAACCCGGTGAGGACGACGGGTCAGAGACAGACAGACAGGTTTTATATGAATATATTATGGGATGTATCCTGCACAGTAATCACATCCGTTTATATTTATGGGACAAATGAAAGGAAACACCAACATGTGTTATTGATTAGTGTGTTATTAAGGTGTTGAGCCTCCAGAACAGCTTCAGAGCTGCTTGTTATTGATCCTACAGTCTCTGAACATCCTCGTTCATAAAGATCTTCCTCATGTGGTGTTGTGATGATGATGATGATGCAGAGCGCTGTCTGACTCGTCAGCTGGGTTAAGGTGACTGTGAAGGTCATAAATGATATATATATCATTTAATCCTCATCAAACCAGGTTTGTCGTGTGTCTCTTTGTCGCGCTGTAACTCAGAAATAAGTTTTCATTTCCTGCAGATACTGAAGTTCAACCTCAAGATCTGCACACACATCTTCACCCTACGGAGGACACTTGCGTGCCGCAGGCGTTTTCAGCTCAGAGGCTTTGTAGAGCACAAAACTGAGATCATTTGATATTGTAATTCATTTTTTAATTTGTTGCTTAGACATGCTGTTTAATTAAACAACTTTATTACTGTTGGTGAAAATTCCTCTTTAAAGAAGAACCAAAGTGTCAGTAATCTGTAATCAATCCAAACAGTCATCTTTGACATCAGTGGGAGGAATATTTACTATTTAATACTAATCTGTCCCCTTTTCCATGACTGGATCAACAGCAGACTCATTAATGCATATGTGTCATTAAGACATTAAGACATCAACATTATTTATAAGCTAAATTAGCCACAGCTTGTCCAACAGAACTTATCTAACGTATGTCTCATGAAAATCCTGTCAGCAGCATCCTGAGCAGCACAGACAGGTGAGCTCTGATGTCACAAACAGGTGAGCTCTGATGTCACAAACAGGTGAGCTCTGATGTCATAGACAGGTGAGCTCTGATGTCATAGACAGGTGAGCTCTGATGTCATAGACAGGTGAGCTCTGATGTCATAGACAGGTGAGCTCTGATGTCACAAACAGGTGAGCTCTGATGTCATAGACAGGTGAGCTCTGATGTCACAAACAGGTGAGCTCTGATGTCATAGACAGGTGAGCTCTGATGTTACAGACAGGTGAGCTCTGATGTCACTGACACACACAGACAGGTGAGCTCTGATGTCACAGACAGGTGAGCTCTGATGTCACAGACAGGTGAGCTCTGATGTTACAGACAGGTGAGCTCTGATGTCACAGACACACACAGACAGGTGAGCTCTGATGTCACAGACAGGTGAGCTCTGATGTCACAGACAGGTGAGCTCTGATGTCACTGACACACACAGACAGGTGAGCTCTGATGTCACAGACAGGTGAGCTCTGATGTCACAGACAGGTGAGCTCTGATGTCACAGACAGGTGAGCTCTGATGTCACAGACAGGTGAGCTCTGATGTCACTGACACACACAGACAGGTGAGCTCTGATGTCACAGACAGGTGAGCTCTGATGTCACAGACAGGTGAGCTCTGATGTTACAGACAGGTGAGCTCTGATGTCACAGACACACACAGACAGGTGAGCTCTGATGTCACTGACAGGTGAGCTCTGATGTCACAGACATTATTAAAAAAAA
Source organism: Thunnus albacares (assembly GCF_914725855.1). Classification (NCBI taxonomy): domain Eukaryota; kingdom Metazoa; phylum Chordata; class Actinopteri; order Scombriformes; family Scombridae; genus Thunnus; species Thunnus albacares. Next base: position 336,979 of record NC_058109.1, read on the forward strand.
CAATTACACACACTATTAAAAAGTCCGACTTCAGAGCAGGATGTAAAACATGATGATGATGATGTAAAACATGATGATGATGATGTAAAACATGATGATGATGATGTAAAACATGATGATGATGATGTAAAACATGATGATGATGATGATGTAAAACATGATGATGATGATGTAAAACATGATGATGATGTAAAACATGATGATGATGATGTAAAACATGATGATGATGATGTAAAACATGATGATGATGATGATGTAAAACATGATGATGATGATGATGTAAAACATGATGATGATGATGTAAAACATGATGATGATGATGTAAAACATGATGATGATGATGTAAAACATGATGATGATGATGATGTAAAACATGATGATGATGATGTAAAACATGATGATGATGATGTAAAAC
>NC_058109.1:352393-379893 GCF_914725855.1 Thunnus albacares
CGCTGTGACTGGCTGTGACTGGCTGTGACTGGCTGTGACTGATTGTGACTGATTGTGACTGACTGTGACTGACTGTGACTGGCTGTGACTGACTGTGACTGGCTGTGACTGGCTGTGACTGGCTGTGACTGACTGTGACTGACTGTGACTGGCTGTGACTGACTGTGACTGACTGTGACTGACTGTGACTGATTGTGACTGGCTGTGACTGGCTGTGACTGGCTGTGACTGACTGTGACTGACTGTGACTGACTGTGACTGGCCGTGACTGGCCGTGACTGACCGTGACTGGCCGTGACTGACCGTGACTGATTGTGACTGACTGTGACTGACTGTGACTGACTGTGACTGACTGTGACTGGCCGTGACTGGCCGTGACTGACCGTGACTGGCCGTGACTGGCCGTGACTGACTGTGACTGGCCGTGACTGACTGTGACTGGCCGTGACTGACCGTGACTGATTGTGACTGACTGTGACTGGCTGTGACTGGCTGTGACTGACTGTGACTGACTGTGACTGACTGTGACTGGCCGTGACTGGCCGTGACTGGCCGTGACTGACTGTGACTGGCTGTGACTGGCCGTGACTGACTGTGACTGACTGTGACTGGCTGTGACTGGCTGTGACTGGCTGTGACTGACTGTGACTGGCTGTGACTGGCTGTGACTGACTGTGACTGACTGTGACTGGCTGTGACTGACTGGCTGTGACTGGCTGTGACTGACTGTGACTGGCTGTGACTGACTGTGACTGGCCGTGACTGGCCGTGACTGACCGTGACTGATTGTGACTGACTGTGACTGGCTGTGACTGGCTGTGACTGACTGTGACTGACTGTGACTGACTGTGACTGACTGACTGTGACTGACTGTGACTGACTGTGACTGGCTGTGACTGACTGGCTGTGACTGGCTGTGACTGGCTGTGACTGACTGTGACTGGCCGTGACTGGCCGTGACTGACTGTGACTGACTGTGACTGACTGTGACTGACTGTGACTGGCTGTGACTGACTGTGACTGACTGTGACTGACTGTGACTGACTGTGACTGGCTGTGACTGGCTGTGACTGACTGTGACTGGCTGTGACTGGCTGTGACTGGCTGTGACTGACTGTGACTGACTGTGACTGGCCGTGACTGGCCGTGACTGATTGTGACTGACTGTGACTGGCTGTGACTGGCTGTGACTGGCTGTGACTGGCTGTGACTGACTGTGACTGGCCGTGACTGGCCGTGACTGACTGTGACTGGCCGTGACTGACTCTGGGAAACACCATAATTGTAAATTCTCACCTTGCTTCTCGTGCTGCATCTCCAGAGGCAGCAGGACGCCATCGTCTTCGTCTCTGTAGCCATAGTACTCTGCGTCCACGTCCTTCATCAGCTCTGCCCTGGTCTTCCTCAGCGCTGGGGCAGCTGGGAGTCACATGATCGATGAGGATCAATGATCAGACAGTGAAGTGTGACATCACACAAGGAGTAAAGACAGAAGTACGTACGCTCCTTCTCGAACAGCTCTCGGACTCCCGGCAGGTCTCTGGCCGCTCCGAAGTATTTATAGCCGCGATTCCCGGGAACCTCCTTCCCCTCGTGGTCCAACATCCTTGGGCCGACACGCTGACACACAGATACACAGCTGATCGATCACTGATCAATACCACACACAGTTAATGGGAACGGCCAGAGAGAGAATCAGCTGCTCAGTGATTCCTGTCTGTACGTTAGCTTAGCTTAGCATAAAGACTGGAAACAGATGGAACCTGCTATCCCGGCTCTGCCTGCCACTGATCAATAGGTGAGGTATCGTTAAGATTTTAACGGTACTACTACTCTTACTGATACTGCTTATTGATCCGGTATTAGACGGTACTCTTATTGGCTCTTTTTGTTATTTTTTTAAGAGAAAAGAAACAAAACAGATTAAGAACATAAGTAACGTTGCTTTATGATTGTGTAGCAGGAGGCTTCAGCTCAGAGCGGCTTAGACTGTTGCAGCTTCTTCTTCTCTGCTCCTAAATCCCACATCTCCAGCCCGGAGGTTCTGTCTCCTCCTGTTGCTGCTCCGCCTCCTCCGACAGTCCTGGTGTTGTTCCTCAGCCGGTCCCCGGTGGCATCACTCGCCAGGTACACTGCTGTGGCGTCATGCAGGAAGGTTTGAATGTCTTTATCCTGATAGTGCTCGGAGAGGTTCCCCCACACCTGCTCTGCTCTGCCACACATGTTGTACTCATGCTTGGAGGATGAGTAGGATCCATGGATGTGTAAAGAGAAGTGGACACAACGTCGGAGGTGTGATGAAAGTTGCATGAAGCCCAAAAAGCCACTTCCTGAAAACATATTAGGCATGCTCTATGAGCCCAACGCACTCAGGGAGCATGCTCACTAGAGACTTCTGTCGACTGAGACGTCTAACTTGAACAGGGATAAAAAAGTTCCACCATGTTTAACTTTATATACCGGTCATGTTGTATTGTGTGTGTTTTCTACCTGATCCTCAGGTGCTGCAGCCTCGTGGTGGGCCGACCGGACAGCAGACACAATCTTGCTTGCTCATTTTGTATCTTTTGTTTATCAGAATATTTTCAGTATATTTATTTTCTATATGCAACTGTTGTAAAGGCAAGCAGCAAATAAACATCTTTTATTTTGAAGAGCATATGGACATTCAGAGGCAGAAGCATCTATTAATCTCAGTCAGCCCAAAAGTGACATAAATGGATTTCAACAAATGGATCGCAGTCACGACACTTCTAGACTTTCGACATGTGATCGGACCGAACGGATAAAACTCTGATAGTTAAGAGTAATTTTCAAAATAAAAGTATCCACTGAATTACAGACGACTCTGTCATCATGTTAGTCTGTGGGCCCAACAGCGTCACATGATGTTGTAATTACACAGTTTGGCCACTAGGTGCTGTTCCTGCGGTTGGTGTGATCTGCCTGCAGGCGGCAGCGTAGACGAGGACAAACTCCTCGTCCTTCAGACGCTGCAGGTTGTCCTCGGTCGCTGCTCCATGAATCTCTCATCATCAGACGAGTTCCATCAGGTCTGAACATCAAGGATGAGCGAGTGTTGCAGGAAACAAAGAACATCCGTCCGTTTCCTGCTGCTTATCTGGGACCAGGTCGCGGTAAGAAAACCTCGACCCAGCAACGCCCTCCGGCTCCTCCCGGGGATCTCGAGGCGTTCCCAGGCCAGGAGACATATGAAGCCCCCCCCCCCAGAGGGAGGCGACCAGGAGGATCCTAACCAGGAAATGTAGACTGGATGTGCGAACATGACCCCTCAAGTATCCTTGCAAAGGTGAAGAGCTGCTCCACTGAAGGAACCATCGAGCCCAACGGCTGATGGTTCCGTTTATTGGATTTAGATTTCATGACTCGATATCAGAAAATTTAAATGAAGATCAATTTGAATCAGAAAATCAATGTTTTAAACCCGGCCCTCGTTACCAACGCTTCCACATGTCTCGATGCCCTGAAGAAGACCTTCATGTCTAAACTCATCTTCATCACGGCTACGAGTGCCAGGCTAGCAGTTTCCATCTGTTTCCAGTCTTTGTGCTAAGCTAAGCTAACGTACAGACATGAGAACCGTCCCTTCAACGGTTAACATGTTTAAATTTCCACCTGCTATTGATCAGATAGACTGATGCTATATTGTGTATTGATCGGTATCGGTGACTCACTGCATAGTCGGGTCCTCCCAGCTCTTTGATCCGAACTTCCCAGTGACCTTTTTCTCTCAGCAGCTTATTGATCTCATCATTCAGATCCCGAATCCTGAACTCCCCCAGACCAGCTGCAGACAGACGGGTCCGAGAGAGACAGACGGGTCAGAGAGACAGACAGGTCAGAGAGAGAGATGGGTCAGAGAGACAGACGGGTCAGAGAGAGACAGACGGGTCAGAGAGACAGACGGGTCAGAGAGACAGACGGGTCAGAGAGAGACAGACGGGTCAGAGAGACAGACAGGTCAGAGAGAGACAGACAGGTCAGAGAGACAGACGGGTCAGAGAGACAGACAGGTCAGAGAGAGACAGACAGGTCAGAGAGACAGACGGGTCAGAGAGAGACAGACAGGTCAGAGAGACAGACGGGTCAGAGAGAGACAGACGGGTCAGAGAGACAGACGGGTCAGAGAGACAGACGGGTCAGAGAGAGACAGACGGGTCAGAGAGAGACAGACGGGTCAGAGAGACAGACGGGTCAGAGAGACAGACGGGTCAGAGAGAGACAGACGGGTCAGAGAGAGACAGACGGGTCAGAGAGACAGACAGGTCAGAGAGAGACAGACAGGTCAGAGAGACAGACGGGTCAGAGAGACAGACAGGTCAGAGAGACAGACAGGTCAGAGAGAGACAGACGGGTCAGAGAGAGACAGACGGGTCAGAGAGACAGACGGGTCAGAGAGACAGACGGGTCAGAGAGAGACAGACGGGTCAGAGAGAGACAGACGGGTCAGAGAGACAGACAGGTCAGAGAGACAGACAGGTCAGAGAGACAGACGGGTCAGAGAGAGACAGACGGGTCAGAGAGACAGACGGGTCAGAGAGACAGACGGGTCAGAGAGACAGACGGGTCAGAGAGAGACAGACGGGTCAGAGAGACAGAAAGACGGGTCAGAGAGACAGACGGGTCAGAGAGGCCGACGGGTCAGAGAGAGACAGACAGGTCAGAGAGACAGACAGGTCAGAGAGACAGACAGGTCAGAGAGACAGACGGGTCAGAGAGAGACAGACAGAGAGACGTAATAATAATAATTCATCATATCATTGTCGTCCTGTTAGTTAAAACTCACCGTTCTGGATCTGAGCCACTTTCTTAGAGATCTCACTGATGATCTGTAACACACACACACACACAGACACACACAGACACACATACACACACACACACACACACAGACACACACACAGACACACACACACAGACACACACACAGACACACACAGGCACACACACACACACACACAGACACACACACAGACACACACAGACACACACAGACACACATACACACACACACAGACACACATACACACACACACACACACAGACACACATACACACACACACACACACAGACACACAGACACACACACACACACACACACAGACACACAGACACACACACACACACACACACACACAGACACACACACACACACACACACACAGGTGTGTCAGTTTCTTCCTGTTGAATCAGCAGAGGGGAATATGGAGCCAACTACGACTCCCAGGATGCATTTCATCAAGAAACATCCAATCACAGAGCTTCAGTAACCATGGTGACTCAACAATGAAGCATTCTGACTTCACTAAAACTCTGACTGGCTTCGTCTCCATAGCAACAGCAGCCGAGGCTCATGGGTAACGTAGTATTTACAGCTGTGTGACAAACCGACAGAAACAAAATCTGATTTGTCAGAATTAAAGTAAAATAATTCAAAGTTTTTATGTCTGCAGCCTGTCTGGCTACACTTCCAATAAAGTTTATTCAAACCAGACGGTGCTGACAAAGAGAGACAGGTCAGAGAGAGACAGACAGGTCAGAGAGAGACAGACAGGTCAGATTCATTAAATCAAGTAAAATCTTACCTGTCGTCTCCACTTCTCTGCTTTAGGAAGCTCACTGCACTCTGACGCCAGGAACGGCCTCCTCTCCTGCAGACAGACAGGTCAGACAGACGGGTCAGACAGACGGGTCAGACAGACGGGTCAGACAGACAGGTCAGACAGACAGGTCAGACAGACAGGTCAGACAGACAGGTCAGACAGACAGATGGGTCAGATAGACAGACAGGTCAGAGAGACAGACAGGTCAGACAGACGGGTCAGACAGACGGGTCAGACAGACAGGTCAGACAGACAGGTCAGACAGACGGGTCAGACAGACAGATGGGTCAGATAGACAGACAGGTTAGAGAGAGACAGACAGGTCGGAGAAACAGACAGGTCAGAGAAACAGACAGGTCAGACAGACAGGTCAGAGAAACAGACAGGTCAGACAGACAGGTCAGACAGACAGACGGGTCAGAGAGACAGACAGGTCAGACAGACAGGTCAGACAGACAGGTCAGACAGACAGACGGGTCAGAGAGACAGACAGGTCAGACAGACGGGTCAGACAGACAGATGGGTCAGATAGACAGACAGGTCGGAGAAACAGACAGGTCAGAGAGACAGACAGGTCAGACAGACAGGTCAGACAGACAGGTCGGAGAAACAGACAGGTCAGACAGACAGGTCAGAGAGACAGACAGGTCAGACAGACGGGTCAGACAGACGGGTCAGACAGACGGGTCAGACAGACGGGTCAGACAGACGGGTCAGAGAGAGACAGACAGGTGTTATATGTGGACATGAATGGGTCCCGGGCCTCAGGTTGAGAACCTGCAGGGTAGAACAGAATCTGACCTTCACTTTTCCCTCCTCCAGCTGAGCCTGTCTGAACCGGGCCAGAGCCGTCCTGAGAGACAGAGAGACAGTTAGAGAACCTCAGTAGAACCTCACAGAACCACAGTAGAACCACACAGAACTACAGTAGAACCACAGTAGAACCACACAGAACTACAGTAGAACTACAGTAGAACCACACAGAACCACAGTAGAACCACAGTAGAACCACACAGAACTACAGTAGAACCACACAGAACTACAGTAGAACCACACAGAACTACAGTAGAACCAGAACTTAGTCTTGTATTAAAACAAAGCTGTTGCAGATCTGCTTGTGTAAAGACATTGATCGCTGATTCATTGATCACTGATTCATTGATCACTGATTCACTGATCACTGATTCATTGATCACTGATTCATTGATCGCTGCCTCCTGCACAAACAACTAGATGTCAGCTGAACATGAGAACCATGAGGACTCAACGTTCTATAGAGAATACTGTGCTTCAGTTCTATTTATAACTTTTATTAAATAAACTTTCAGCAGCAAATAAAATCAAATATCTGCAGAGATTTCTTGATTTTACGTTAATTACGATCACAAATCACCAACAGATCAATACGTATGATGTGAAATCAATGAAGTTGCTTCTGATCGAGTCTCAGCCGACAGAATGAAAACAACGTGTACTCACATGGCCTTCTCAGCATTTCGAGCCTGTAAACACAGAGACAGACGTTTCAGTTTCATTCACACAAGTTAAACCAGGAAGCATGAGGGGTCCGGTCTGTCCTGGATCAGGACTGACAGATCCACATTAACCCCCGACACAAACACGTCTCTGCTCACAGACCGACGTTTGTCTTAAATATGACTCATGATGGTTGTTTGATGAAACAGGATCATCACACACAGGTGACACGTTAAAGGAAAACCTGGTCCAGGTCTGAGTGCTGGACCCCTACAGTGAGGGGGTCTGGTCCAGGTCTGAGTGCTGGACCCCTACAGTGAGGGGGTCTGGTCCAGGTCTGAGTGCTGGACCCCTACAGTGAGGGGGTCTGGGGACTCTGTTATGCTGGCAGGGTTTGGGGAAGGGTCACTGCTAATCAATACAAAGTAGTTGTGAGTGATCAGCTTTATCCTGAATCACATGTTACGACCTTCACAGTCACCTGATCTCAACCCAGCATCATCATCATCATCATCACAACACCACATGAGGAAGATCTTTATGAAGCATGATGTTCAGAGTCTGTAGGATCAATAACAAGGTGAGGACCACCGTTCCACCAGACCCCCTCACTGTAGGGGTCCAGCACTCAGACCTGGACCAGACCCCCTCACTGTAGGGGTCCAGCATTCAGACCTGGACCAGACCCCCTCACTGTAGGGGTCCAGCATTCAGACCTGGACCAGACCCCCTCACTGTAGGGGTCCAGCATTCAGACCTGGACCAGACCCCCTCACTGTAGGGGTCCAGCATTCAGACCTGGACCAGGTTTTTCTTTCGTAGTTTGTGAAGCTTCATTAAAGGGTTAATAAGCAGTTTGTTAACGACGGACGAGCTGCTGATGCTGTGGTAGAGAACGTTACAGGAACGTTATGTGAAGGTTACAGGAACGTTGTGTGAGGGTTAGATGAACGTTGTGTGAGGGTTAGATGAACGTTATGTGAATGTTAGATGAACGTTGTGTGAGGGTTAGATGAACGTTGTGTGAGGGTTAGATGAACGTTGTGTGAAGGTTAGATGAACGTTATGTGAGGGTTAGATGAACGTTATGTGAAGGTTAGATGAACGTTGTGTGAGGGTTAGATGAACGTTATGTGAAGGTTAGATGAACGTTATGTGAATGTTAGATGAACGTTGTGTGAGGGTTAGATGAACGTTGTGTGAATGTTAGATGAACGTTGTGTGAGGGTTAGATGAACGTTGTGTGAATGTTAGATGAACGTTGTGTGAGGGTTAGATGAACGTTATGTGAAGGTTAGATGAACGTTATGTGAATGTTAGATGAACGTTGTGTGAGGGTTAGATGAACGTTATGTGAAGGTTAGATGAACGTTATGTGAAGGTTAGATGAACGTTATGTGAAGGTTAGATGAGAGTTATGTGAAGGTTAGATGAGAGTTATGTGAAGGTTAGATGAACGTTGTGTGAGGGTTCGATGAACGTTGTGTGAGGGTTAGATGAACGTTGTGTGAATGTTAGATGAACGTTGTGTGAGGGTTAGATGAACGTTATGTGAAGGTTAGATGAACGTTATGTGAATGTTAGATGAACGTTGTGTGAGGGTTAGATGAACGTTGTGTGAAGGTTAGATGAACGTTGTGTGAGGGTTCGAAGAACGTTGTGTGAGAGTTAGATGAACGTTATGTGAGGGTTAGATGAACGTTGTGTGAAGGTTAGATGAACGTTGTGTGAAGGTTAGATGAGAGTTATGTGAAGGTTAGATGAGAGTTATGTGAAGGTTAGATGAACGTTGTGTGAGGGTTAGATGAACGTTATGTGAATGTTAGATGAACGTTATGTGAGGGTTAGATGAACGTTGTGTGAAGGTTAGATGAACGTTGTGTGAGGGTTCGAAGAACGTTGTGTGAGAGTTAGATGAACGTTATGTGAGGGTTAGATGAACGTTGTGTGAGGGTTAGATGAACGTTATGTGAATGTTAGATGAACGTTATGTGAGGGTTAGATGAACGTTGTGTGAAGGTTAGATGAACGTTGTGTGAGGGTTCGATGAACGTTGTGTGAGGGTTACACAGTTTGTATTTCAGCAGCATCTCAGAGGAACGAAACTAAAAGTACTAATTTTGCAGATAATACTTCTGTGCTCTTACTTGAGTAGGATTTAAATGAAGTATTTTCTATTGATGATATATTGATTAGGTATTGACACTTTTACTGAAGTAAAGGATCTGAGTTCTTCCAGCACTGCAGGTCACAGTGTAACAGCTGACTGCGTTAAAAAGCTTTCTGCTCATCACCGATGTCTTCGGGAAAGTTCATCTCACAGTTTCACTGTTTAGACCAAACTTTTATCTGCTTTAAATCCGCTGAATAGATCCGTTAGCTTCCAGCTAAAGCTAACAGGTTAGCATGCTAACTGCGCTAGCGGTGTATCAGTGATGAATGTTTAGCGTCAGGATGAAGATCTGCTGCTCACTCACCATCTCCGCTGCTGCTTTCTGCTGCTTTCTGTCTTTTTATGAAGGAAACTTTAGCTTCACAAGAACCAAACACGCCGACACACACAGGAAGCACAACCCCGACTTCTTCTACGGTTTCCTGTCTCTGTTGTGATGTCACTGCCCGCTTCTTCTTCTTCTAACTTTAAAGGTGCATTCCGCCACCTGCTGCGTCTGACTGGAGCATGTAGATTCATGGCATTAGATCCTCTGAATACTGGTGTCTATAGAAAAACAATATCACCATATCTGCATGTTTTATATAATAAATATATATAAATATACTATATAATAAATATTATATATATTATATAACCTACCAATCACCTTAGGATTTCCCTGCAGTCCTGTCCTGTGCTTAGTAGAGATTTTAAACTCCATTCCTGTCTCATGAACCATATTTCTCAATGTCTCCCTCTGAATTATATTATATTATATTTACTACAATGTATGATAGTTTGTTCTACATCTTCCAGAGTGCTGCGCCGGGTTCAGACCAGCTGCAGCGTGATCTGCAGCAATGGTTTCCGTGTCTGGAATATTTTCTCCACGCGTCATGAGCAAATCTGTCAAACTGCATGGAGTAGATGAAGCCGGACAGGAAGTCAGACACAGGATAGAATATCTGGTCAGTTACGTATCGTAACTCCAGATTCTGTGAGTGCGGGGAGGTTATAGGCTCGTCTGGATCAATCAAATGTCAGATTGATGAGGTCATAACTTAGCCTCCAGCTGTTTGTCAATGCTGAGCCTGTAATAAGATGCTATGCCTTTGTTGTGATTTGTTTTTACTGTTACACTAAAATCTCTCTTAGTTTGCTGTTAGCGTGGCGCTAGTGCTAGCTCATTAGCTAGCTTGGCCTGTTCATTTGCACTGATTACATGCAGACTGATTTGACTGTGTGACTGAAGTGAAGATTTATTTTATTGAATAAAAATCAGCTCTACATGTGATTAGAAAAGTAACAGAAGAGTGGAATCGCTTGTTGAGAAATGTGCTTCTGGTGTGAACAGCGAGGCTCCTGCTTGTGCAAGAAGAGACGCTTCGCGGTGTTTCTGCTTCAGGTCTGAACCCGGCGTTACGGCACTGACACGGAGAGAAACCCTGCATGCCCGAACCTTCATCATGTGATGATCACCTCCTCTCTGTGGTTACGATATCCCCCTTTAAATTGTTTGACATGAACTGATTTCTAAATAATAATAATAATATTAATAATGCATATTATTCATATGCACCTTTCAGGACACTGAAGGACACCTTACAAACACAAAGTAAAATCAAACATACAGCAGTGAAAACAACACCAACAAATCAAACAAAGCAGCTTTATACAAAAATAGAGTTAAAATAGTAAATTAATAGTAAATAGAAGTATAAAATCATCAATGCAAACTTGATTTGAATAAAGCAATCAGAGGCAGGATCAGAGAGAATAAACCAGTTTGAAAAGGTGCATTTTGAGATGGAGTCGAAGGTTGAGAGAGAATCAATATTGCGTTTGTCTTGGAGGTCTTCCAAAGGTGAGGAGCAGCACGGCTGAAGACTCTGGACCTCACAGGAGCCAAGCAGGCAGGAGGTGCAGTGAGGAGGACGGCAGAGGAGCATCTGAGAGTAGAGGAGGGTATGTAGGTGTGAAGGAGGTCAGAGAGATGCAGAGCTGCTTTGTTATAAAGGGCCTTGAAGGTCAGAAGCAGAATCTCAAAGTCAATACGATTTTTAACAGGAAGCCAGTGAAGTTGCTGGAGAACAGGTTCTGGTTCTGGTAATGGTAGGGGAACCAGTTGAAGTTTATGGAGGAGCTTGTGAGGAAGACCAATCATGTAATCAGAGCATGAGTGAAAATGGCAGTGCTGTTGGATGTAAGAGACAGATAGAGACGAGAGATATTGAATAAGTGGAAGTAAGCCGAGCAGGTGATGTTATTGATGTGTGGCTCAATAGGATAATGTGCTGTCAAGGATGACACCCAGACTCTTAACCTGGGGGGAAGGAGGGCTGTGGAGTTATCAATAGTCAGTCAAAGTTTGGATAAAGTAGATTTTTTAGCCACAAGGAGAATGTTTGTTTCATCACTATTAAGTTTGAGGACATTATGTGAAAGCCAGGATTTGATTTCCAGCAGGCAGTCGGGAAGGGATGAGGGTGGAAGAATAGAAGTAGGCTTGGCAGACAGTTAGAGCTTCGTGTCATCTGCCTAGCAATGAAACTGTATACCACATTTTCTGAGGATGTGAGAGACAAATGATAAAAAAAGAGGGTGGTCTAAGACGGAGCCCTGAGGAACACCATTCATAACAGGGAAGGACAGGGATTTGAGATTTTTAAGTTGGAGTGCAGCCAGACAGATATGAATGAAACCAGGAAAGTGGGATGTCAGTGATTCCAATGGGAGCTAATCAATCAAAGAGGATGGTGTGTGAGATGGTGTCAAATCCAGGAGGACAAGTAAGGTTAAGACCGAAGATACTGAACCCCAACGGCTGCGCCAGCACACGGCGTGGTAGCTTGCCGCCATCGTTGTGTGAATGTGGCTTGTAGTGTAAAAGAACTTTGAGTCGTTGGACGCCAGGGAAGGTGCCACATAAGTCTGCTGTTATCAACAGGTCATTCACAGCTCAGACAAGTGAGTCTGAACCTGAGCTGCAACTGTTCTTTGGAGTGTTTTAGAGAGAAATGGTAAATTTGAAATTGGTTGTTAATTATTCAAATAGTTGGAGTCTAAACCAGGTGTCTCCAGAGATGAAGGAACAAGACTGGAAATAAGGGAGGAATGTATTATGTCAGTTATTAGAAAGGACAGGTGGGGTGGACGGGCTTTTACCAAGTGAGTAGGAAGTGGATCTAGTTGGCAGGTAGAAGATTTGGATTTTCAAATGAGACCAGACATTTCAGCAACAGCTGGTAATTTAAAACTAGAGAGTGTAGAAGCGAGGGAGCAGAGACAGGCGGATGAAGTGAACTGCAAGTTCAGTTGCTGTTGGATAATAAAAGAGTTACATTGAGCAGTGGAGTAATGATGAGTAGTAAGAGTATCAGGTGGTCGTATAGTGTTGCCTTCGCCTGACCTAATTAGATTTACATAATAGGCCGTTTTGGCTGTGAGCGTCCTCATAATGAAGTATGTGGTCAGCATACATATTTTTATGAACAGCAAGGCCAGTTTTAGCATAGAGATGTTCCAGACAACAACCTTTAACTTTCAATCGGCGTAGTTCAGGAGTAAACCAAGAGGCAGAGTGGGTAAAGGAGCAAGAACATCAAAAACACTGTGTAGTCCAATATTGTAATGAGAAACCAGTTCATCTGGAGTGGATACATTGTCTTTGCTGGGGAGGTTATCAATTCCATTGGAAAGAGCAGATAAATCAATATTATTAATGTTGTGAAATGAGAAGCAGGTTTGCCTTGAATAATGTCAAACTGACATTGAAAGACACCAACCTGTGGTCAGATATGGACAGATTAGATGCAGTATGATTAAGAGGAGTAACACCAGCACAGATACCTTTAGAGTGTGTAGGAGAGTCAACATATTGTTGTGAGCCAAAGCTGACCAGGCAGTAAGAGTATTGTAGATATTGTCAGTGTGTTTATTAAAATCACCCAGCAGGATTACATTAGGAGACACAGGGAGGTTAAAAAGACAGCAGCAAGTATGGTAAGAACTGGCTCATTCATTTGTGGTGGACAGTTATAGAAGATACTTTCCATCTCTCAATATATGGTATCACAAGACCACCACCCCAGTAAGAGGGCAGAAGGGTCAAAGTTGAAGTTCCGTCGGGACTCATGGTGAATATATACATCCGGGTGATGGTGCACTGACGGTGGAGGCTCTGAGAGGTGGAATCGTGGTTGCAAGAGCTCTGCCTCCATGTATTAGAGTATCGGTGTCGCTGGATGGAGTACAGAAGACGGGACAATCCAGGCGAACGTGAGCCATGTAAGCAGCCGGTCGATCAGCATTGTGTATTATAATAATGTCTCCCTTTCCTTCGGCCGGCTGTTAATTATGGCTGTTCTGATTAAACCAACCGCATCACTTCATTGTCATATACTTTAGGAACCTTCTGAGCCAATTTATCTGCGTGGTCGTTTCCTTTAACACCCATATGATCAACAGAACTGCACCTCTGTACCCGTTCTTTGTAGTCTGACATGATGACAAACCTCTGAGAGCTGATGCTGAATCTGAGCAAATGACTGCCTTTAATGTCTTCTACTGTTTTCTGTCTCTATTTGTCTTTACTGTGACATCACTGCCCCCTACTGGAGGGGGGCACCTCCACTGAAATGCAAAATATAACTAATAAAACAAACAAAATAGATAAATACCACATATTCTGTGCTGTGGGTCCTTTAACATTCACCGCTGCTCTGGGTCACATGATCCTTCATCATGAAGACTTTGGTCACGTTAGTTTGTTTAGAAACGGCTCCAAAGACCAATAACAGCATCATGTTTTCAGTCAAATCAAATATTTTGTGGATGAGTCAAAAACCAGGAAATATTCAATTTACTATGATGTTAAAATGAAAAAAGCAGCAAATATTCACATTTGAGAACCTTAAACAAGACATTGTTTAGATTTTTTAAAATGATTCATCGTTTATCAAAATAGTCTCAGTTGAACGTTCTGTCCACTGATCTGTTAACTGAATAGTTGTTGCAGCTCAACACATATTTGTAAGTAATTTAGTGGAGACAGAAACAGTTTGGTGTTCAGCTTGTGCTGCATCTCACAACTTTGTACTTCATTATAAACGTACAAAGATCTTCAGTCGGAGCCGTTTCTAAACAAACTAACGAGACCAAACTCTTGATGATGAAGGAACATGTGACCCAGTGCAGCGGTGAGGAATCAGATAGATCACATGATACTGGTCAGTAGATCAGGTCATCGTTGGTTTGACAGTCCTCACTAAGGAATCAATAGAAACATGTTGTGTCCTCCTTCTTCCTCCATGTTTTTATTGTCAGGTTAAACTTACAGACTTCAGTACAACCAAATTACATTTTTACAGCAGCTCTAAGTGATATATTGTACAAAAATAACATTTGGATTTTTTTGTGAAAACATTCTTGTCTCTCCAAACTTAAAATGTTTTTATATGTTTTTATTATTAGTTTATAATAGTTTTTTAGTTTATTAGTTTTTGTCTCTGTTGTTGCGTAGCTCCAAACAGCAACAGAATGCACCTTTAAATATGATTCATTAATGTCCATTTTTTAATGTCCATCCGCTGTGACCTGCTCTGATTGGCTTGTTCGCTCCTCCAGGTGGTAACGAAGCGGCCAGACCTGTGAGGTGATTGGCTGTTTGCTGGAGGCAGAGCCAGTCACGTTTCTTTCAGACAAACTCGGTTTTGTCAAGAAAAAGGAAAATAATCGCCTCACGGGAAGATAGAAACTTTTTCAGACACTTGTTTCTCCCTCCTTTGTGACCCTGCCCACTTAAGGACTGAGGGGAGGGGCTTAATGTTTTGTCTTTAATCACTCTACTCTTGCAGCCAATCGGCTGGGCAGAAAAGATTCTTAAACAAAGCTTTGTACATCTTGATGCTACCGAACTAAAAACACAAATTCTGTTTTCTTTTAGAAATGCAGAAGAAAGTGGGTTTCTTGTTTTGTAGTGTCCGCCCCTTCGCCTCCCTCCACCCGCTCTGACTGGCTGCTCCGAGGCTGACTGACAAGCCTCTGGACCAATGAGAAAGGATTATCAGAGGGAGTGAGTGAAGAGAAAGAAAGCAGAGATGAGGGAGGGCGAGGCAGTCTGAGAGGCAGCTAGGCGGTTGCTTCAATAGTGCACTCCTTCGCCAGGTGACCCGACTTCCCGCAGTTGTAGCAGTTCAGCTCTGACGCCTTGCTGCAATGCACGGCGACATGGCCGATCTCCCCACACCTGCAGCACACACATCAGTTTACCTGTAGCATTAGATTACCTGTAGCAATTATTTACCTGTAGCATTAGATTACCTGTAGTATTAGATTACCTGTATAATTTATTTACCTGTAACATTAGATTACCTGTAATATTAGATTACCTGTAGCATTAGATTACCTGTATAATTTATTTACCTGTAGTATTAGATTACCTGTAACATTAGATTACCTGTAACATTAGATTACCTGTATAATTTATTTACCTGTAACATTAGATTACCTGTATAATTTATTTACCTGTAGCATTAGATTACCTGTAACATTAGATTACCTGTATAATTTATTTACCTGTAGCATTAGATTACCTGTAATATTAGATTACCTGTATAATTTATTTACCTGTAGTATTAGATTACCTGTAATATTAGATTACCTGTATAATTTATTTACCTGTAGTATTAGATTACCTGTAACATTAGATTACCTGTATAATTTATTTACCTGTAGCATTAGATTACCTGTAATATTAGATTACCTGTAGTATTAGATTACCTGTAGCATTTATTTACCTGTAACATTAGTTTACCTGTAGTATTAGATTACCTGTAACATTAGATTACCTGTAGTATTAGATTACCTGTAACATTAGATTACCTGTAACATTAGATTACCTGTAGTATTAGATTACCTGTAACATTAGATTACCTGTAGTATTAGATTACCTGTATAATTTATTTACCTGTAACATTAGATTACCTGTAGTATTAGATTACCTGTAGTATTAGATTACCTGTAACATTAGATTACCTGTAACATTAGATTACCTGTAGCATTAGATTACCTGTGGTATTAGATTACCTGTAGTATTAGATTACCTGTAACATTAGATTACCTGTAACATTAGATTACCTGTAGCATTAGATTACCTGTAATATTAGATTACCTGTAGCAATTATTTACCTGTAGCATTAGATTACCTGTAATATTAGATTACCTGTAGCAATTATTTACCTGTAGCATTAGATTACCTGTAATATTAGATTACCTGTAGCAATTATTTACCTGTAGTATTAGATTACCTGTAATATTAGATTACCTGTAACATTAGATTACCTGTAGCAATTATTTACCTGTAGCATTAGATTACCTGTAATATTAGATTACCTGTAACATTAGATTACCTGTAGCAATTATTTACCTGTAGCATTAGATTACCTGTAATATTAGATTACCTGTAACATTAGATTACCTGTAGCAATTATTTACCTGTAACATTAGATTACCTGTAGTATTAGATTACCTGTGGTATTAGATTACCTGTAGTATTAGATTACCTGTAACATTAGATTACCTGTAACATTAGATTACCTGTAGCATTAGATTACCTGTGGTATTAGATTACCTGTAATATTAGATTACCTGTAATATTAGATTACCTGTAACATTAGATTACCTGTAATATTAGATTACCTGTAACATTAGATTACCTGTAGTATTAGATTACCTGTGGTATTAGATTACCTGTAGTATTAGATTACCTGTAATATTAGATTACCTGTAACATTAGATTACCTGTAGCATTAGATTACCTGTGGTATTAGATTACCTGTAATATTAGATTACCTGTAATATTAGATTACCTGTAACATTAGATTACCTGTAATATTAGATTACCTGTAACATTAGATTACCTGTAGTATTAGATTACCTGTGGTATTAGATTACCTGTGGTATTAGATTACCTGTAGTATTAGATTACCTGTAATATTAGATTACCTGTAGCAATTATTTACCTGTAGCATTAGATTACCTGTAGCATTTATTTACCTGTAGTATTAGATTACCTGTAGTATTAGATTACCTGTGGTATTAGATTACCTGTGGTATTAGATTACCTGTAGTATTAGATTACCTGTAACATTAGATTACCTGTAGCAATTATTTACCTGTAGCATTAGATTACCTGTAGCATTTATTTACCTGTAACATTAGATTACCTGTAGTATTAGATTACCTGTGGTATTAGATTACCTGTAGTATTAGATTACCTGTAACATTAGATTACCTGTAGCATCAGATTACCTGTAGCAATTATTTACCTGTAGCATTAGATTACCTGTAGCATTAGATTACCTGTAGTATTAGATTACCTGTAGCATTAGATTACCTGTAGCATTTATTTACCTGTAGTATTAGATTACCTGAAGCATTAGATTACCTGTAGTATTAGATTACCTGTAGTATTAGATTACCTGTAGTATTAGATTACCTGAAGCATTAGATTACCTGTAGCATTTATTTACCTGTAGCATTTATTTACCTGTAGCATTAGATTACCTGTAGCATTTATTTACCTGTAGTATTAGATTACCTGTAGCATTAGATTACCTGTAGCATTAGATTACCTGTAGCATTTATTTACCTGTAGCATTTATTTACCTGTAGCATTAGATTACCTGTAGTATTAGATTACCTGTAGCATTAGATTACCTGTAGCATTAGATTACCTGTAGTATTAGATTACCTGTAGCATTAGATTACCTGTAGCATTAGATTACCTGTAGTATTAGATTACCTGTAGTATTAGATTACCTGTAGCATTAGATTACCTGTAGCATTTATTTACCTGTAGCATTTATTTACCTGTAGCATTAGATTACCTGTAGCATTTATTTACCTGTAGTATTAGATTACCTGTAGTATTAAATTACCTGAAGCATTAGATTACCTGCAGTATTAGATTACCTGCAGTATTAGATTACCTGTAGTATTAGATTACCTGTAGCATTAGATTACCTGCAGTATTAGATTACCTGTAGCATTTATTTACCTGTAGCATTAGATTACCTGTAGTATTAGATTACCTGTAGCATTTATTTACCTGCAGTATTAGATTACCTGTAGCATTAGATTACCTGTAGTATTAGATTACCTGTAGTATTAGATTACCTGTAGTATTAGATTACCTGTAGCATTTATTTACCTGTAGCATTAGATTATCTGTAGCATTAGATTACCTGCAGTATTAGATTACCTGTAGCATTTATTTACCTGTAGCATTAGATTACCTGTAGTATTAGATTACCTGTAGCATTTATTTACCTGTAGCATTTATTTACCTGTAGCATTAGATTACCTGTAGCATTAGATTACCTGTAGCATTTATTTACCTGTAGTATTAGATTACCTGTAGCATTAGATTACCTGTAGCATTTATTTACCTGTAGTATTAGTTTACCTGTAGTATTAGTTTACCTGTAGTATTAGTTTACCTGTAACATTTATTTACCTGTAGTATTAGTTTACCTGTAGTATTAGTTTACCTGTAACATTTATTTACCTGTAGTATTAGATTACCTGTAGCATTTATTTACCTGTAGCATTTGACCCTGTCGCAGCATTTCTGGATGTGTCCAAAGCCGCCGCAGGAGTAGCACTTCTGCTCGTGGGCGTGGTTACAGTCGCGTGCCATGTGTCCAGCCTTGCCGCAGTTGTAGCACATCTGCTCGCGCTCTTTCTTCGGTTCCTTGCAGTCTCTGGAGATGTGACCTCCTCTGCCACAGTTATAACAGGCTGCAGGGACGACAGGAGGGGTTAAAGCTGCTTCAGATACATACACTACTGCATATCCTGGTTATTAAAGAGTTAATCCCAGGTTATTACACTGTTAGTCCCACATTATTAAAGAGTTAGTCACAGGTTATTAAAATAGTAAATTCTGGTTTATTGAGGTGTTACGAAATGACAGATTCATGTTTACAATTTACAGTTTAATTTAGCAGACGCTTTTATCCAAAGCAATGTACATGTGAGCGCTGATACAACACCAGCAGGGATTCAGTCAGGAGAGAACAACACCAGTAAGCTCCATAGAGCTGAGTTTGAGTCCGATGGGACGTAGATGCCAACAGGCAGTGAACAGAGGCAATGCATAGAGTGCATAGAAGCAGACTTTTTTTTTCTTCTTCTTCAGTCCATCAGGTGCAGAGGTGTTCATGAAAGAGCTGGTCTTTAGTCTTAAAGATTGAGATGGACTCTGCATATCAGAGTTTGGTAACTTGTTCCACCACCAGGGAACTACAAAGCAGAAGAGTCCAGCTAGTGACTTAGGGTCCTGTTGTGGTACCAGGCGCCTTTCATTGGCAGAGTGTAGTGAGCGGGAGGGAGTGTAGACCTGAATGACGGAGTTCAGGTAGGCCGGAGCTGTTTTAGTTGCTGTTCTGTAAGCGAGTGTCAGGGTTTTGAATTTGATGCGGGCAGCAACTGGGAGCCAGTGGAGGGAGATGAACAGCAGGGTGACATGTGCTGTTTTGGCCTGGTTGAAGACCAGATGCGCCGCCGCGTTCTGGATCATCTGCAGAGGTCTGAACGTACATGCGGGGAGGCCTGCCAGTAAGGAGCTGCAGCCTGAAGCAGGAGTTGTGCTGCATGCTCAGACAGGTAGAGACTGATCTTCCTAATGTTGTTCAGGTGAAACCGACACAACCGAGCAACTGAGGCCCCGTGAACCTTAAAGGTTAGTTTGTCATCGATCATGACACCCAGGTTCCAGGCAGACTTTGTGGGCCTGAGTTGGGTTGATTTAAGCTGGATGCTGATCTGTTGTTGTATAGAGAGACTGGCTGGGATGACAAAGAGTGTGTGTGTGTGTGTGTGTGTGTGTATGTGTGTGTGTGTGTGTTCTCACCATCCTCAGTCCTCTCACAGTCTCTGGCGACGTGTCCGAGCTCCCCACAGCGATAACAGAACAGATCTGAAACAAAAAGACGTTTTATAAAATCTGACGTTCCCTCTTTATTTCTGTCACAGTGCAGCGCTGCTCCGATCATGTTTTCTCAGTGTTTCAGCTCGTCTAATACGACTACTGACACTGATAAATGTGTCTGCTGGTTTCTGATTCTTCTTTTCACTCTTTGGGAACATTTTTGTGAATGAAACTCGCCCACAAACAGAGTGGAACAGGTCGCCCTATTTAGACATTTTATGGGTGTCGATGATGCTGATGATGAAATGTTGGAAACGTTCATTTCCTCATGAACAGGTGATGTTCATCAGGCTGAAACCAGAAATTTACAGAATTTGTGATGTTAACAAACCTCACAGAGAAAAGTCAGAGAGGTTCAGGAGAAGAAAATGTTCCTGATATTTATGTTGATGTTCATATAAAACATGTATCAGTGTTTCAGGTCACCTTTGCCTCTGCCACGACCTTTCCCTCTCCCTCGGCTGCCGCTGGGACAGTTCTTCACCCAGTGGCCACTGCGGCCACAACCGAAACACTCATTACTGCTCATCACCACGGCGACGGCTGAACAGACAGACAGACAGAGAAATCAGATTAAGTATTGATTTGAAATAAATATTGATCAGTTTTATGGAGTTAGAATTACAGGATCATTCCACTAATTCTCTACATTATCTTGAGTTTACTGGTCACACACTGATCCTCCACACTGTGGATTGCTCTATCCTCTTAGAGCGTCTCCACACCACCACTGAACTGTCAGACTCTGCACGTAAGTGCTTTCAGTCCCACCTTTCCGGTAGGACTGACTATGTCTCAATGGGAGGATGTGGGTCTAGATCACTCCATGTCACCAATGGTGTTCCACAAGGATCAGTTCTCAGTCCCATCCTGTTTACCCTCTACATGCTGTCTACCCTCTACATCCTGTTTACCCTCTACGTCCTGTTTACCCTCGACATCCTGTTTACCCTCTACGTCCTGTTTACCCTCGACATCCTGTCTACCCTCTATGTCCTGTTTACCCTCTACGTCCTGATTACCCTCTACATCCTGTTTACCCTCTACATCCTGTTTACCCTCTACGCCCTGTTTACCCTCTAAATGCTGTTTACCCTCTACATCCTGTTTACCCTCTACGCCCTGTTTACCCTCTACATGCTGTCTACCCTCTACATCCTGTTTACCCTCTACGTCCTGTTTACCCTCGACATCCTGTTTACCCTCTACGTCCTGTTTACCCTCTACATCCTGTTTACCCTCTACGCCCTGTTTACCCTCTATGTCCTGTTTACCCTCTACATCCTGTTTACCCTCTACGCCCTGTCTACCCTCTATGTCCTGTTTACCCTCTACATCCTGTTTACCCTCTACATCCTGTTTACCCTCTACGCCCTGTTTACCCTCTACATGCTGTCTACCCTCTACGTCCTGTTTACCCTCTACGTCCTGTTTACCCTCTACGTCCTGTTTACCCTCTATGTCCTGTTTACCCTCTACATCCTGTCTACCCTCTACGTCCTGTTTACCCTCTACATCCTGTTTACCCTCTACATCCTGTTTACCCTCTACATCCTGTTTACCCTCTACGCCCTGTTTACCCTCTAAATGCTGTTTACCCTCTACATCCTGTTTACCCTCTACATCCTGTCTACCCTCTACGTCCTGTTTACCCTCTACATCCTGTTTACCCTCTACATCCTGTTTACCCTCTACATCCTGTTTACCCTCTACGCCCTGTTTACCCTCTACATCCTGTTTACCCTCTACATCCTGTTTACCCTCTACATGCTATTCACCTCTACATCCTGTTTACCCTCTACATCCTGTTTACCCTCTACATGCTCCCTCTCGATGTGTCTTCAGCAGACATGGGATGTCTTTTCACTGCTATGCTGACGATACCCAGCTATACATCAAAACTGCCCCTTCTGCAGCCATGTCACGCCTCAGTCTTAAGGAAATAAAGGCCTCAAACAGTAGCAAAACTGAAGTTCTCCCTACTGGCACTTCACACCAGGTTCAGTCATCTCCCATACCTCTCTCACCTTTGACGGCCAGGACATCCCCCTTTCCTCCTCAGTCAGCGATCTGGGTTTGACCCTCAGCTGACATCTATGCAGAACCTCTTTCCACCATCTCAAAATCATCTGTAAACTCTGCTCCTCTCTAACACTGTCAGATAGAGAAACTCGTCTTTTATCTCCTCCAGACTGGACCACTACTCTGTGCTCCTCACAGGGATCCTGGCAGGAGCCTCCAGGAACTCCAGAACATTCAGACCAGAGCTGGCAGGATCCTGCTGACAGTGAAAACACCAACATGTAAACCAGTTCTGTTTTCTCTGCACTGGTTCCCAGTTCCCTTCAGGATGGACCACAAAGTCCTGCTGCTCACATACAAATCCATCAAACCTCCACCCAAACCCCCAGATCTGCCAGCAACTTGCTCCTCCAGGCCCCCAGTACTAAGCTCCACACGATGGGGCCCCCAGTACTAAGGTCCGCAACATGAGGCCGCCAGCACTAAGCTCTGCACCATGGGGCCCCCAGCACTAAGCTCTGCACCATGGGGCCCCCAGCACTAAGCTCTGCACCATGAGGCCCCCAGCACTAAGCTCTGCACCATGGGGCCCCAGCACTAAGCTCTGCACCATGAGGCCCCCAGTACTAAGGTCTGCAACATGGGGCCCCGTTCACCAAGCTCTGCACCATGGGGCCCCCAGCACTAAGCTTTGCACCATGAGGCCCCCAGCACTAAGCTCTGCACCATGAGGCCCCCAGCACTAAGCTTTGCACCATGGGGCCCCCAGAACTAAGCTCTGCACCATGGGGCCCCCAGCACTAAGCTCTGCACCATGAGGCCCCCAGCACTAAGCTCTGCACCATGGGGCCCCCAGCACTAAGCTCTGCACCATGAGGCCCCCAGCACTAAGCTCTGCACCATGGGCCCCCAGCACTAAGCTCTGCACCATGGGGCCCCCAGCACTAAGCTCTGCACCATGAGGCCCCCAGCACTAAGCTCTGCACCATGGGGCCCCCAGCACTAAGCTTCGCACCATGAGGCCCCCAGCACTAAGCTCTGCACCATGAGGCCCCCAGCACTAAGCTCTGCACCATGGGCCCCCAGCACTAAGCTCTGCACCATGAGGCCCCCAGCACTAAGCTCTGCACCATGGGGCCCCCAGCACTAAGCTCTGCACCATGGGGCCCCCAGCACTAAGCTCTGCACCATGAGGCCCCCAAGCACTAAGCTCTGCACCATGGGGCCCCCAGCACTAAGCTCTGCACCATGAGGCCCCCAGCACTAAGCTCTGCACCATGGGGCCCCCAGCACTAAGCTCTGCACCATGGGGCCCCCAGCACTAAGCTCTGCACCATGGGCCCCCAGCACTAAGCTCTGCACCATGGGCCCCCAGCACTAAGCTCTGCACCATGGGGCCCCCAGCACTAAGCTCTGCACCATGAGGCCCCCAGCACTAAGCTTTCCACCATGAGGCCCCCAGCACTAAACTTTGCACCATGAGGCCCCCAGCACTAAGCTCTGCACCATGAGGCCCCCAGCACTAAGCTTCGCACCATGGGCCCCCAGCACTAAGCTCTGCACCATGAGGCCCCCAGCACTAAACTTTGCACCATGGGCCCCCAGCACTAAGCTCTGCACCATGAGCCCCCCAGCACTAAACTTTGCACCATGAGGCCCCCAGCACTAAGCTTTGCACCATGAGGCCCCCAGCACTAAGCTTCGCACCATGAGGCCGCCAGCACTAAGCTCTGCACCATGGGGCCCCCAGCACTAAGCTCTGCACCATGAGGCCCCCAGCACTAAGCTCTGCACCATGGGGCCCCCAGCACTAAGCTCTGCACCATGAGGCCCCCAGCACTAAGCTCTGCACCATGGGGCCCCCAGCACTAAGCTCTGCACCATGGGGCCCCCAGCACTAAGCTCTGCACCATGGGCCCCCAGCACTAAGCTCTGCACCATGGGCCCCCAGCACTAAGCTCTGCACCATGGGGCCCCCAGCACTAAGCTCTGCACCATGAGGCCCCCAGCACTAAGCTCTGCACCATGGGGCCCCCAGCACTAAGCTCTGCACCATGGGACCCCCAGCACTAAGCTCTGCACCATGAGGCCCCCAGCACTAAGCTTCGCACCATGGGCCCCCAGCACTAAGCTCTGCACCATGGGCCCCCAGCACTAAGCTCTGCACCATGGGCCCCCAGCACTAAGCTCTGCACCATGGGGCCCCCAGCACTAAGCTCTGCACCATGGGCCCCCAGCACTAAGCTCTGCACCATGGGCCCCCAGCACTAAGCTCTGCACCATGAGGCCCCCAGCACTAAACTTTGCACCATGGGCCCCCAGCACTAAGCTCTGCACCATGAGCCCCCCAGCACTAAACTTTGCACCATGAGGCCCCCAGCACTAAGCTTTGCACCATGAGGCCCCCAGCACTAAACTTTGCACCATGGGCCCCCAGCACTAAGCTCTGCACCATGGGCCCCCAGCACTAAGCTCTGCACCATGGGGCCCCCAGCACTAAGCTCTGCACCATGGGGCCGCCAGCACTAAGCTCTGCACCATGAGGCCCCCAAGCACTAAGCTCTGCACCATGGGGCCCCCAGCACTAAGCTCTGCACCATGGGCCCCCAGCACTAAACTTTGCACCATGAGGCCCCCAGCACTAAGCTCTGCACCATGGGGCCCCCAGCACTAAGCTCTGCGCCATGGGGCCCCCAGCACTAAACTTTGCACCATGAGGCCCCCAGCACTAAACTTTGCACCATGAGGCCCCCAGCACTAAGCTCTGCACCATGGGGCCCCCAGCACTAAGCTCTGCGCCATGGGGCCCCCAGCACTAAGCTCTGCACCATGGGGCCCCCAGCACTAAGCTCCGCACCATGAGGCCCCCAGCACTAAGCTCCGCACCATGAGGCCCCCAGCACTAAGCTCTGCACCATGAGGCCCCCAGCACTAAGCTCCGCACCATGAGGCCCCCAGCACTAAGCTCTGCACCATGAGGCCCCCAGCACTAAGCTCTGCACCATGGGGCCCCCAGCACTAAGCTCTGCACCATGGGGCCCCCAGCACTAAGCTCCGCACCATGGGGCCCCCAGCACTAAGCTCCGCACCATGAGGCCCCCAGCACTAAGCTCCGCACCATGAGGCCCCCAGCACTAAGCTTCGCACCATGAGGCCCCCAGCACTAAGCTCCGCACCATGAGGCCCCCAGCACTAAGCTCTGCACCATGGGGCCCCCAGCACTAAGCTCTGCACCATGGGACCCCCAGCACTAAGCTCTGCACCATGAGGCCCCCAGCACTAAGCTCTGCACCATGGGCCCCCAGCACTAAGCTTCGCACCATGAGGCCCCCAGCACTAAGCTCCGCACCATGAGGCCCCCAGCACTAAGCTCCGCACCATGGGGCCCCCAGCACTAAGCTCCGCACCATGAGGCCCCCAGCACTA
Organism: Thunnus albacares; assembly: GCF_914725855.1. Lineage (NCBI taxonomy): Eukaryota > Metazoa > Chordata > Actinopteri > Scombriformes > Scombridae > Thunnus > Thunnus albacares. The sequence goes on from NC_058109.1 coordinate 378,091, forward strand.
AGCTCCGCACCATGAGGCCCCCAGCACTAAGCTTCGCACCATGAGGCCCCCAGCACTAAGCTCCGCACCATGAGGCCCCCAGCACTAAGCTCTGCACCATGGGGCCCCCAGCACTAAGCTCTGCACCATGAGGCCCCCAGCACTAAGCTCTGCACCATGGGGCCCCCAGCACTAAGCTCTACACCATGGGGCCCCCAGCACTAAGCTCTGCACCATGAGGCCCCCAGCACTAAGCTTTCCACCATGAGGCCCCCAGCACTAAGCTTCCCACCATGGGCCCCCAGCACTAAGCTCTGCACCATGAGGCCCCCAGCACTAAGCTTTCCACCATGAGGCCCCCAGCACTAAGCTCTGCACCATGGGGCCCCCAGCACTAAGCTCTGCACCATGAGGCCCCCAGCACTAAGCTTTCCACCATGAGGCCCCCAGCACTAAGCTTTCCACCATGAGGCCCCCAGCACTAAGCTTCCCACCATGGGCCCCCAGCACTAAGCTCTGCACCATGAGGCCCCCAGCACTAAGCTTTCCACCATGAGGCCCCCAGCACTAAGCTCTGCACCATGGGGCCCCCAGCACTAAGCTCTGCACCATGAGGCCCCCAGCACTAAGCTTTCCACCATGAGGCCCCCAGCACTAAGCTTCCCACCATGGGCCCCCAGTTGTAAGCGGCAGCATCGTGCAGTAATGAGTCAAAGCAATGGGCACAATTTGGCCAACTGGAGATGATGGGAGAGGTTCAGGGACACCAGTGACACCACAAACTATAAACCAGCTCCCATAAGGTTCAGCCTAGAGGTCTGGAATATTATACAGGTTAAAGGTTTATGGTGTTCTGCATAGTTCTGTCCTAATTATTGTTATTCATGTGTGACTCATTATAAACAAGGACCAGAAACACTTTTTTGAGTCTTATTTGAACTCAAGTAGTTTTGTTTGTGTTTCAGCCGCATGCTAAACAAACACATTTCCAGAAACTAGAAGATGTCACTTGTCAAATGAATTTGTTAATAAATGAGCATTCAGTAGTGTTGCCCTTCAGATCAGTGTGGTTATATTATCACTAGGCTGGATAATATCAGATGTAATATTAAATTAAGAGAACCAACTTACCAACGTTAACTCTTTGACACATTTTCTCTGCACTAAATGTCCGTTAACAAGCGTCAATGAAAGTTAAAAATTAAGTTGCAGTTGGAGATGAAGAAACTGGAGAAGGATATAAATACAGTCTGTCCGGGTCAAACATCACTATAATATCATCACCTTTTCTTTATTTCTCATGCAGAAAACCATCTAACTGACATGTGTATATTTATTATCCTACATGAATATAGAGGTGCTGAATTTTATTGACCATTTCTAAACACAGTGCAGCTGTTTCAAACACATTGTGAGCATTTTTGAAGCAGCAGGTTTTGATTTTTGTCAGCGACGAGTTCCTTCTTTTCCTGGTGAATGTTGTTACTATAAGCAGTTAATACTGTAAACATTTAAACACAGCAGAAGGATTCATGGTTTGGATTTTATTTAATTTTTTTTGTTTTCACAACTTGAACAAAATGAGTGAATGAATAAATAAATAACGCTGGCACACTTTTATTCCTTAAATTATAAATGCTGAGCTTTTAAAAGGGTTCAGTCCAATACAGGAGTGACCGCGAATAAAACGGAGATTTACTGAAGTATATTTATAAAAGTCTCTCACAGTTCTTCTGTTTTATGTTCCTGAACACAGACAAGTGATGTGAGTGTGAAAAGACACTTGATGGAAGCGTGTTTTAAAGTCTGTCGGACGTTATTTGA
>NC_058109.1:384893-399893 GCF_914725855.1 Thunnus albacares
GATGGAATTGCTTCCTTAAATTTATCTACAACACTATCAGAGACATCTAGTGAGGACATTTTTGTCTAATGGTGTGTAATCCAGTATAATCCATATTTTCCTGAAGAAGCTGAGACGCACTGAAACAGAGAAGAAGAAAAGAAGCTTTTTGGCTCATGAAGAAAATAGTTTCAAGAGTGTTTTTTGTAAGTGATTCATGATTCAGTCATTTTATTTTGTGAATGACTGGACAGGAAGGAGGATTTTCAGCAGCTTCTGGATTCAAAGCCAATCGATGCAGCGACCTCCAGTTTCATTGATCTCTAGATGTACCTGCCTGTAAATTCATTGATCTCTGTATCCACAACCTGTAGATTTGTTGCCTTCTGTTTACAGATAAATAACTATTTATATAATAAAATACATTTTACATTTTCAAAATATATTGAAGAGATGGAAACACGTCGACTCTGTTTGGTCTGCAGATGTTCTCTCCTGTTTGCAGGGTCGGCGTTCCCTGTCGGAGCATCTTCCTTGTTTTGGAAAAAAACATTCCTAAAACTCGTCTGTGTTAGTGGTGAGGAGAGAAATCTAACTGGGCAGGTCTTGATCTAACTGGGCAGGTCTTGATGTAACTGGGCAGGTCTTGATGTAACTGGGCAGGTCTTGATCTAACTGGGCAGGTCTTGATCTAGCTGGGCAGGTCTTGATCTAACTGGACAGGTCTTGATGTAACTGGGCAGGTCTTGATCTAACTGGGCAGGTCTTGATCTAGCTGGGCAGGTCTTGATGTAACTGGGCAGGTCTTGATCTAGCTGGGCAGGTCTTGATCTATCTGGGCAGGTCTTGATGTAACTGGGCAGGTCTTGATCTAGCTGGGCAGGTCTTGATCTAACTGGACAGGTCTTGATGTAACTGGGCAGGTCTTGATCTAACTGGGCGGGTCTTGATCTAGCTGGGCAGGTCTTGATGTAACTGGGCAGGTCTTGATCTAGCTGGGCAGGTCTTGATCTATCTGGGCAGGTCTTGATCTAACTGGGCGGGTCTTGATCTAACTGGGCAGGTCTTGATGTAACTGGGCGGGTCTTGATCTAACTGGGCAGGTCTTGATCTAACTGGGCAGGTCTTGATCTAACTGGGCAGGTCTTGATCTAACTGGGCAGGTCTTGATCTAACTGGGTGGGCTGCCCAGGTTGAGCCTATGAATGGAAACGCTGCAGTTCTTTATATCTCTGTAACTTAACACAAAACAGAAGAAACGCTGATGGTCGGCGTCTCCGGTTTCTCTACAACGTGTATTTAACGAGCTGCTCAAACCATTAAAAGAACGATGATGTGTGGAAACAAATCACCAACATTGTTGGTTCATCGGTACGGTGGCTACATCAGAAAACAGCTGTCCAATCAGAGCGTAAGGTGAATTTAATGACCTCTGAAGTCAAAAACTATTGATTAGCTTCTAGATTCGCAACGTCTGGATTTCAAGCTGCGTGTGCTGTGAAACTGGAAACCAGCAGTGGGAGATGGGGAGTCAACAGAGAGTCAACAGTTACGAAAGGAAAGAAGACATTTAAACCCTCAACTCTTTAAACACTTTCACTTCAGCACCAAACAGCATTTAAACTTAGTTTTTATTTGAACTCCTTTAATCTCAGTTTGATGCTTTCAGTGTTTCATGTGTTTCTACAGCAGTTTGATTCTGTCTCTGATGTAAAACTTAATGAAAATAAGGATGAAACTTATATGAAAAAAGGTTTTTCACAAACACTGAACCCAGTCACAAGGAGGGGGCGGGGCCTCACAGTGAGGGGCGGGGCCTCAGCGAGCAGCAGGAGGTACAGAGATTACTGATTACCGAGATATGGAAACTGTCAAAGGTCACAGAGGACAACACGGCGGTCGAAACAAAGACAGTCTGAGAAAATACCAACAACCAGCTGCACGAGCCAGAAGCTGGACAGGTGGAAGAAAGAAAGAAAGAAAGAAAGAAAGAAAGAAAGGAAGGAAGGAAGGAAGGAAGGAAGGAAGGAAGGAAGGAAGGAAGGAAGGTCCTGACCTCTGTGAAACAAACTGAAGTGACACGTTTACCGGAGCTGAGGAGGAAGAGTTAACCAGGAACTAAACACACACAAACACCCGGTGAGTTTCAGCTTCTGTTCAACATCTCAGAATCTTTACTGCTGCTGTTTGTAAAGAACATTTAACAGGTGACACACAGGTAAACACTCCCAGTAACACTGTAAACAAAACAAAAACAAGTCATATTCCAGCAGCAGCTGATAAAATACCGTAAATAACAGAAAAGATCCACCTCATAAAAATACATACTGTCATTTTCTGTAATTAAAATATAGTTTGTAGCTTTAATTTTACATGAAATGTTGTGCATTTTTGGCCTTTTAATGATAAATAGGGATATTTCCACCTATGACAACAATTACATTTCCTATAAAAATGTAGTGACACTACTGTAATACAAATACTGTCAAAATACTGATGTAAAACAGGTAGTCAGGTCTGTAATTGCATCATTCTACTTTAAGATTATATCGAGTGTAATATGAGTTTTTTTGTGTAATTTTACTTGAAAATCTAGTGTATTTAATAGATTATGTTAAAAAAGTACACTAATCTATTTATTACCTTTAAAAATCGTCTATAAATTGACAGTTATAAATGTTTCATGTTATTTTACATTAGACAAATTCACAGAATATTTTTGCAATTTTATTGACATTTTCATGTATTTTTGAACTAAAATAAACATCTGTAAACAGTGCAGCCATGCTGGGACGAACTGGAACCTTCAGTGGACGTTGCAGGTTCGAGCTCCAGCAGTGCCGCTCTCTCTCGTCCCCCCCGTCCCCCCCCTCTCACCCTGAGCTCCATGGACTCCATTACCCAGCAGCCAGCGGGAGCAGGAAGTACAGGATGGGGCAGGAGGCGGGACAGATCAGCTCAGCTCAGATCAACCGCATCTTAAAGGTGAGAAAGATCCACCGTGCAAAGCACAGCGAGGCGGGACTGTGTGTGCAGACGGGCTGATTGAATATAGATCAGCAGGTGTGGTGATTATTAAGTAATATCTCAGCCAATCATATCACTGCTTTCATAGCTCTGAGACAGCTGAGCCAATCACAGTGAAACGCGATAACGACAGAGTCACCACATGAACACTCATCACCACAATCTGCAGCCAAACACAGATGGAGTAGTGTTTTCACCACTGAGATACTGCTGCGCTCCGATCAGACGCAGCAGATTGATCATCTTATTAGTTGAGTGAAACTTGGAGGAGCAGCTGAGATTGTCACTAAAATGAGAAAAGCTGGTCCCCCTTAAAAGTCAGTCCACCTTAAGTGAGCCTGGTCAGATTGTCACGCGTGTGCGGTGCAGGTTGCACAACAGCCAGCAGCAGATTTACAGAAAGATTCGCCCGTTTGTCAGAAGTTCCTGCACAAAAAATGATGATTGTGTTGAAGGTGTTTCAGTGATAACTGTTGAGAAGCTGAACTTCCCCTGACCTGACAGTGGTCCACCATGGTAACAGCAAACCTGCAGTCAGCAGGACCAGTCTGGGCCAACTTTAGCCAGGGTCCATCAGGCCAAGGGACTGGTGTTAATGGTGCAGAGGCTTGTTGTCATTCAGCTGACAGGACACACAGGTGAAAACGACAGACTGTACCAGTGCATCAATCTTAGTTCACCAGTACAAGTCTCTGAGTCTCTGATTTGTCTGCTGGCTCTCATGTGCTGGATGTGCCCAGATGTAGCTTTACTGGCACCACTACTCTGTGACTCCCAGTCAGAATAAGTGACTCATGCATGGACAGTTCATTGCTAACTGGGTAGTGAGGCCACCCTTTGGTCATGTAGGTAATTTCTAGACTGTTAGTGGTGTCATTAAGCCAGGGCTTCTAGGTTTAGGTTTTTTTGATTTAAGGGGGCCAATGGAGTCAAGAATAGAAAGGCAGGTTGTGTTAAATAAGGAAATAAGATCTTCTGTGCTAAGATGAGGAGGAGAAGCCTCGATAGTGCAGGTATTGAGGGCAGCTATGAGGGCATCGGAGAACTTATTGGCAGTTGAAGAGTTAATGAAGCGAGAGCAGCGAGCAGCGAGATGAGGTTTAGCTGGAGAAGAAGGCAGAGAGGTTTCAAATAAAACTGCACTACGATCTGATAGACAAGCATCAATCATTTCCATGTTGTGACATTGAAACCAGGTGGAGCGTGCGAGTAGAGCCAGTAATGGACAGTAGATGGACAACAAACATGGATACTGAAATCACCAAGAATCAGGACAAAGTTGGGCATGATGTTGGAAAGACAGGCAGCAAATTGTGGGATGAAGTCTTTATGTGTTCTTGGTGGATGATTGACGAGTGCAGTTAAGAAGGGATTCGTCAGGCTAACTTTAATTAATTGCACCTCAAAGCTGGAGAAATGATCCGGATTCAACAGGCGGCCATTAAAATGTTTTTTGAACACAACAGCAAGACCTGAACCTCATCCGGAGGATCCAAGTGTTCTAAAGAAGGAACAGACGAAGCTCATCAACATCAAGCCAAGTTTCTTCTGGTTTTGGTTTTGCTGCAATTAATTCTAGCAGTATGTAGGTAGATCCTGCAGCGCCATGGACATCATCCTCTGAAACACTGAGGGTGCTGAAGCTAGCCCACAGCTAGCTCACTGTATCTGATAGTCAGCGTCTGCTAGGTTAATGGTTGAGAACATGGTTGCTCCTCCATGTGTGGAACGAGGTAGCAGTCGGTCAAACACATCCGTGTTCTCGCCGACTCCTTCCATCGAGTCACATCGACTGGTGACACGTAGATCTTTGATGATGTTGGCGTCTAGTAGGAGTTTGAACTCTGCAGGCAGCTTTCACATCATCTCTCACTTTGGCTGTAAGTTTTTCAAACAGCCAAGGCGGGTAGAGGTGGAGCTGTAGGTGGAGGTGGAGCTGTAGGTAGAGGTAGAGGTGGAGCTGTAGGTGGAGGTGAAGCTGTAGGTGGAGCTGTAGGTGGAGGTGGAGCTGTAGGTAGAGGTGGAGCTGTAGGTGGAGGTGGAGCTGTAGGTAGAGGTGGAGCTGTAGGTAGAGGTGGAGCTGTATGTAGAGGTGGAGCTGTAGGTAGAGGTAGAGGTGGAGCTGTAGGTAGAGGTGGAGCTGAAGGTAGAGGTGGAGCTGTAGGTGGAGGTGGAGCTGTAGGTAGAGGTGGAGCTGTAGGTGGAGGTGGAGCTGTAGGTAGAGGTGGAGCTGTAGGTAGAGGTAGAGGTGGAGCTGTAGGTAGAGGTGGAGCTGTAGGTAGAGGTAGAGGTGGAGCTGTAGGTAGAGGTGGAGCTGTAGGTGGAGGTGGAGGTGGAGCTGTAGGTAGAGGTGGAGCTGTAGGTGGAGGTGGAGCTGTAGGTAGAGGTGGAGCTGTATGTAGAGGTAGAGGTGGAGCTGTAGGTAGAGGTGGAGCTGTAGGTAGAGGTAGAGGTGGAGCTGTAGGTAGAGGTGGAGCTGTAGGTAGAGGTGGAGCTGTAGGTAGAGGTAGAGGTGGAGCTGTAGGTAGAGGTGGAGCTGTAGGTAGAGGTAGAGGTGGAGCTGTAGGTAGAGGTGGAGCTGTAGGTGGAGGTGGAGGTGGAGCTGTAGGTAGAGGTGGAGCTGTAGGTGGAGGTGGAGCTGTAGGTAGAGGTGGAGCTGTAGTCGTGGGTGGAGGTGGAGCTGCAGCAGTAGTGAACTCGTCTCCACAGTGTAAAAAGAGGCAGAACTTCCATCATGTTCTCATTAATGTGAGCAGGCAGCAATGAAACTGAAGATCCAGCATCTACTGTCGTCTCGGATGGTTGCGTATTAGTGATGTGCACATTATTTCCTTATTATTGATTCAGGGCAGGCAGCGCCTCAGTTAGTGGTATCTAATGATCATTTCTTCATAATCATCATTTTATGAATTTTATTTATTTATTTTATAATCTCCTTCTGCCAGTCAGCCTCTACCTGCTGGATGCTGAGACTACCTGGTTGAACTGCAGTCATGTGACATCGACTCCTCAGTCTAGTGCACCTGTTGTCTGTTACAGACATGAGTGTGTTTATGACCATCTGCATCATGAGTGAGTTAACCCGTTAGCTTGTTACATGTAGTGATGCTATTAGCTTTTAAAGACCAGTAACGTCTGGAGGTTGCTGCTCGGCTAGCACTTAGCGCAGATAGCTTAACGGCGGTGGTCAGCATGGATGTTTCTTACTAAACGTCTGTAAAGAAACTTCTGAGATTTCTTTTTAAACATATTATACGTGCTGCGAGGACGGAAGAGTCAACAGACGCGGCGCCTCTTTAAACCTTTCTAGTCTGATGCTGCTGCGCATGTTGTTGATTTATAGCTGAACTGATGTAGAAAATATTTGATCCGTCAAAGCGTGATATGAACGCTGCTGTTAACTGAACATACGACACAATAACAGCCTCATGTGTTTGATCTGAGCAGCGTTTCTGTGTTGTAGAAAGAAACTTTCCAGGTGTTACAACTGTGACGTCCACGTGACACACACACACACACACACACACACACCTACACACACACACACACACACAGACACACACACACACACACAGACACACACACACACACACACACACCTACACACACACACACCTACACACACACACACACACACACACACACACACACACACACACACACACACACACACACACACCTACACACACACACACACACCTACACACATACACACACACCTACACACACACACACACACCTACACACATACACACACACCTACACACACACACACACACACCTACACACATACACACACACCTACACACACACACACACACACACACACCTACACACACACACCTACACACACACACACACACACACACACACACACACACACACCTACACACACACCTACACACACACACACACACACACCTACACACACACCTACACACACACACCTACACACACACATACACACACCTACACACATACACACACACACACACACACACCTACACACACACACACACACCTACACACACACACACACCTACACACACACACACACCTACACACATACACACACACACACACCTACACACCTACACACACACACACACCTACACACACACACACACCTACACACATACACACACACACACCTACCTACACACACACCTACACACACACCTACACACATACACACACACACACCTACACACACACACACACACAGACACACACACACACACACACACACACACACCTACACACACACACACCTACACACACACACACACACACCTACACACACACCTACACTCACACACACACACACACACCTACACACACACACACACACACCTACACACACACACACACACACCTACACACACACACACACCTACACACACACACACACACACACACACCTACACACACACACACACACCTACACACACACACACACCTACACACACACCTACACACACACACACACCTACACACACGCACGAGGAGCCTGTGATTGGTGGATGACTGTCTGTCTTCTGTTGCCAGGCCAACGAGTACAGTCACACCTTCCCCAGAGGCCCCGCCTCCCACGGTGTCCTTGGTTTCCATAGCAACGTGTTGCCGTCCAACCACCCCGGTGAGGACCGTCGCAGCAGCGCCACCTGCCTGCCGGGCCGTGGCGGCGTGCTGTTCGGCGTGTTTGACGGGCACGCGGGCGCAGCGTGCGCGCACGCCGTCAGCCAGAGGCTGTTCTACTACATCGCGGTAGCGGCGCTGCCGCTCCGGACGCTGGCGGAGCTGGAGCGGGCGGTGGAGGAGGAACGGGCCGTACCGCCGCTACTGGAGTGGCACAAACATCCCCAAGACCACAGCTGCCCCGACGGAGGAGCGACCTCCTTCCACAGCCTCCGAAACTACTGGCAGGAGAGGCTGGAGGGGGAGGATGAGGAGGACGAGGAAGATGACCAGGTAACCTCATCAAAGAGAGAAACAAAACTAGAAAACTAGACGTCAGAGATCAGTGTGACATCTCTGGTGCCTGCAACCTCATATTAATACATATATATAGAACTGTGCAGGATCCAAAACAAAAGTGTACGTGTGCACTAAGAAATAGATTATATAGATATAAAGAATATTAGATTATTCCCTTTATAAAGAATATTAGATTATTGCCTTTATAAAGAATATTAGATTATTGCCTTTATAAAGAATATTAGATTATTGCCTTTATAAACCACAGTCAGCAGTGAGAGGAGGTTCCCTTCAGACAGGAAATGAATGTAGCTTTACAACTTTCTCATGTTGAGATGTCGTTATCTTTCTGCTCTCTGATTGGCTGCAGGATGGCGGCAGGTTGAGTTCAGCGCTGGTCAACGCTTTCCGTCGCCTCGACTACGACCTGTCTGTGGAGGCCCAGGTCCACCTGTCCGCATCCTCATCCAGGTCCCTGCGCTGTAGTCTCCATTAAAACTGCTTTACTGTGTTTTATGTCGTCATGTCTCATTTACACGCCAGATGTTTGGATTCAACGTCTGGCTGAAGCCAAAACACATAAACACACAGTTCCAGCTGCGTAGGCGGCGCTACAACCAGAAACAACCGAGGAAACAGACCTTTTGTTTGGGTTCACGTCAGTTCATGAAGCTCCAGCTGATTCGTCCGAACACACCCACCTGCAGTCATGAGCACTGAAAGGACGAGTTCCCAGTGTTCCCAGTGTTCCCAGTGTGTTAAACCAGCAGTCAGGTGTCTGTAATCATTCCTCCTGTTCATACTGGATATTAAAGATCCTTCAAATGTGTTTTCAATGGAAGTGATGGAGGATAAAATCCACAGTGTGTCCACACAGTCATTTAAAGTCTGTGTGAAGCTTCTATTCAGCTTCAGCAGTCTGAGTTAGTCATATCAAGTGGATATCTGACACATTTACAGTCTTTTTAGCATCAAATTCCCTCTTTGTGTTTCCTCGGACAGTGTTTCCCTGTTGAGCTGCAGGTGGAAGTATAGTAACAAAAAGAGGAACTTTGACACTAAAAAGACTGTAACGTTGAAAGATATCTACTTGATTTGACTCATTTGGACGCTGAAGCTTCATATTAGCTTCAGACTGTGGATTTAAACTGTGAGGTCATTATGAAGGATCTTCTACTGGTCAGTATGATTACAGCAAGAAACACACTGACTGTTGGTTTAACATTGTGAACTTGTCCTTTAATGTGCACGTTCACACACCACCAGGTAGCATCTGAAATACACTAACACACACACACACACACACACACACACACACACACACACACACACCAGTCCAGCAGGCAGCAGTGTTGCTTCTATCAGCTGGTTTTAAGACCAACAATCAACAGACAAGAAGCAGTTTGAGGTTTATAAGTTGGATTTAGTGTGAATATTATTATTAATATTATTATTAATATTATTATTAATATCTAAACACTAAGTTATCAGATAATATTAATATTAATATTAAATGAATCTGCTCCTGATAAAACTAACAGGACGAATATTAAACATCAGATATTTATGATTTCATGCTTTCTGTTTCTCGGCTGCTGGATGTGTTTTTCCCGTCATGTGACTGTAACAGACGCTAACGTCAGAAGATGTCCTCTTCATCTCTCTGTTCACAGACGGGTGTCCCTCCCCGGGGAGGCGTCCTCCCCCCTGCGGGTGGCGCTGTCCGGCTGCACGGCCTGCGTCGCCCACGTCTCCAACGGCGTCCTGCACGTGGCCAACCTGGGGGACAGCCGGGCCGTGCTGGGCGTCCAGGATCCGGACGGGCGCTGGTCGGCGGTCAGCCTCACCAACGACCACAACGCACAGAACCCCGACGAGCTGCAAAGGATTCTGGGAGAGCACCCGCCGTCGGAGCGCAGGACGGCGGTCCGCCACGACCGCCTGCTGGGTCTGCTGCTGCCGTTCAGGGCGTTCGGCGACGTCCGCTTCAAATGGAGCGCAGACATGCTGAGTCAAATCTACGAAACCCGACCGGACGTCCTGTCTGTGGTCAACGAGGCGGCCCGCACGCTCCCACCGCACTACCTGACCCCGCCGTACCTGAGCGCCCGGCCGGAGGTCACCCGACACCACATCACACCCTCTGACAAGTTCCTGGTCCTGGCGACCGACGGACTCTGGGAGCTGATGCACCGGCAGACGGTCGTCCAGCTGGTTGGAGAACAACTGACAGGTCAGTGATGATCATGCAGACCGAGACGCGGCGCCGGCGGTCGGTAACAATTACAGACCGTCTGTTGACGTCTGAGTCCACTGCACATAATACAGGAAGTGCAGTTTAATGTGTCAACACTGAAAGGAGCGGAGGCGGCAGCTGAAGTGTTGAAGAGCAGTTTAAATCAGCTGAAAGGTTTAGCTCTAAAAGACGGAGTCAAAGCAGTCGAAGCGTAAACAGTGAAAGCAGTCGAAGCGTAAACAACGAAAGCAGTCGAAGCGTAAACGATGAAAGCAGTCGAAGCGTAAACAACGAAAGCAGTCGAAGCCTAAACCGTGAAAGCAGTCGAAGCGTAAACGATGAAAGCAGTCGAAGCGTAAACAACGAAAGCAGTCGAAGCGTAAACAACGAAAGCAGTCGAAGCCTAAACCGTGAAAGCAGTCGAAGCCTAAACCGTGAAAGCAGTCGAAGCGTAAACGATGAAAGCAGTCGAAGCGTAAACGGTGAAAGCAGTCGAAGCGTAAACGATGAAAGCAGTCGAAGCCTAAACCGTGAAAGCAGTCGAAGCGTAAACGATGAAAGCAGTCGAAGCGTAAACAACGAAAGCAGTCGAAGCGTAAACAACGAAAGCAGTCGAAGCCTAAACCGTGAAAGCAGTCGAAGCCTAAACCGTGAAAGCAGTCGAAGCGTAAACGATGAAAGCAGTCGAAGCGTAAACGGTGAAAGCAGTCGAAGCGTAAACAGTGAAAGCAGTCGAAGCGTAAACAGTGAAAGCAGTCGAAGCGTAAACGATGAAAGCAGTCGAAGCGTAAACAGTGAAAGCAGTCGAAGCGTAAACAGTGAAAGCAGTCGAAGCGTAAACGGTGAAAGCAGTCGAAGCGTAAACGGTGAAAGCAGTCGAAGCGTAAACCGTGAAAGCAGTCGAAGCGTAAACCGTGAAAGCAGTCGAAGCGTAAACGGTGAAAGCAGTCGAAGCGTAAACAGTGAAAGCAGTCGAAGCGTAAACAGTGAAAGCAGTCGAAGCGTAAACGACGAAAGCAGTCGAAGCGTAAACGACGAAAGCAGTCGAAGCGTAAACGACGAAAGCAGTCGAAGCGTAAACCGTGAAAGCAGTCGAAGCGTAAACCGTGAAAGCAGTCGAAGCGTAAACGGTGAAAGCAGTCGAAGCGTAAACGGTGAAAGCAGTCGAAGCGTAAACGGTGAAAGCAGTCGAAGCGTAAACGGTGAAAGCAGTCGAAGCGTAAACCGTGAAAGCAGTCGAAGCGTAAACAGTGAAAGCAGTCGAAGCGTAAACAGTGAAAGCAGTCGAAGCGTAAACGATGAAAGCAGTCGAAGTGTAAATCGTGAAAGCAGTCGAAGTGTAAACCGTGAAAGCAGTCGAAGCGTAAACGACGAAAGCAGTCGAAGTGTAAATCGTGAAAGCAGTTGAAGGCTTTTGGGGTTGGTAGGACAGTGAAAAGCTGAACTGACTTCCTTATTTTGAGTTTTGTTTGGAATTCCAGGAAAACTCGAGGCGGATTATTTTTGTTTGAAACTGAACTGTATTGAGAAACAGGAAAAACCCGGAACGGAGCACTATCTTTGTTTATGGACCTGGGCTGATTTGTTGAAGAGTTTTGTTGTTTTGTGTGAGTGCTCTAATATCATTTTGTGTGTTTGGCCTTATTAACTTTATTGAAGTGTTCATTTTGTGTTTGTTTATACGATACCAAAAGGTCTTTTGAAAGCATATTTTTAGGGTCATGAGTTCATCATGTATCCTTTGTGGGGTTGAAGGTAATTCAAACTGTCCAAACCGCTACAATTAACATAATTTGTTGCTGTACAGGTCTTCAGCAGCAGAGACCCATAATTCCCGGCGTGGGAGTGACGCTGGGCGGCCTGCAGCGCCTCCTGCTGGAGAGGAAGGGGCGGGTTCTGTCAGTGCTGGAGGACCTGAACGCCGCCACCCACCTGCTTCGCCACGCCCTGGGGGACGACGGGTACGGAGCGGTGGCGCTGAACCGCCTGACCAAGATGCTGAGCCTGCCGGCAGACCTGGCCAGGAGGTACCGCGATGACATCACCGTCACCGTCGTCCACCTGAACGAGCCCGACCTTTGATCCGATCACCTGCAGGTCACCTGGTCGTTAACCAGCCGGCTGACGAATCACTTGTTGTTGTTTTTACTCCGTCTGTTGCTCTTTGTCTCCTGAGTTTTAAATAAAAATAAACGTCATAAAATACATGAAGCTGTTTTTTTCTTTCTAGAGTTGAACTGTGACATCAGAGCTCACCTGTCTGTCTCCGTTAATAAACGATGAGCGACACACAATGAATAAAGTTCACATTTTAACGAGTCTTACAGTAACGACCACAGTGATGTCACTTCCTGCCGACCTGATGTCCTCCTGCATTTTCACCAAACGTCACAATTGGACGAGCTGATTAACATCTTCAGACTTTACCTGAGCTGAGTCATGTTGGTTTTATCAGGACAGAGCTCATCAATAACGGAGGAAGTTTGATCATTAAAAGTATTGATACGAACTATTCAGGACTCACTGACGCTGTTAAGAACACGATGCAAATATTACAACTTAGCTAAAACGTCGACTAATATTAATATTTTGTTGTTTAAGTTGAGTCCTTATTGATATTTTAAAACATTTCAGCTGCATTTTGTGAATGAAAGATAAACACAAACAACCTGAAGGTCGTCTGGTTCAACCCGTCGTAGAAAAGCTGCAATATTTTCAGAAAGAAGTTGAAATATTCACATTATAAGAAATGAAGATGATCGACCTCCAGTCTGAAACTTTACTGCAATATTTGTAATTTAAGTTCTAAATCATGTTTGTGTCTCTTCCTGCTTCTTTTTCATATCTTTTAGAAAAACATCCTCCTCACATGTTTCTGTGTATTTAAAAGAATTTCAGGATAAACATCACTAGATGACATCAGTCGGACGTTTTACCACCTGAGAAATATTTCAGGTCTGAATGTTTCTTCCTCCTGATGCAAAGAAAATCATCTACATAATAATAAATATTTTAGCATCTTCACACTGACGTTAGAATCCATTTTAATTATTATTGTGAACATTTAGCACCATCGACTGGTTCTGTCTTTCTGCTTCAAGCTGAAATACAACATGCATGAGATGAAGAAGCATCGACTGGAAACTCTCCAGTAAAGAACCTTGAACATCATGTTGGCTGTAAACTCTTCTTCACTCTGTAATTAAAGTGACAGAACGTCAGGTATGTGCAGAACACACCTGGACACCTGCTGTCGGCTGTAAACAGGATTATAACTGATGAAAGGCTTTTATTTTGACACTTCCTGTCAGCAGAAGAAGACGCAGCAACTCTGTTTGACTTCAAAATAAAATTTAATCAAATCTTAGAAAACAGTTAAATAACGACCAATCAGCTGACTCCATCTTCAGCCGGCCTCGCAGCTCACGGAGCTCAATCATTGGACAATATAACAGAGGCGGGGCTGGCGGGACGCCACGCCCACAAATGCTAATGAAATCAACAGCTGGAACCAGTAAGTAAACATTTGTGTCAACCAATAAGAGAGGAGGATATAAAAGGGGGTGGGGTATAATGTCCAGTGTCCAATCAGAGGCAGCGTCGGATGAGTCACCGGCGCGGGGGCGGGGCCAGCAGCTGTGTGGCGGTGGCGGACTCTGGGAACAGCTGGTGGTAGGCGGGCAGAGGGACGAACGCCGCCGTGATCACTTTACCTGAAAGAACAGGTGACACATCGGAGCTCTGATTTAAACCAGGAAAGATGTTCTGAAACCGCCACAAACGCCACAAACGCCATAAACATCAGATCAGCCGTCGTTAACGAGTTAAACGAGCTGATGAAACATGGTGTCTACATTAGAAGCTACAGACTGGCTGAATGATGATGTTCTGCAGGTTCTTCAGAGGAGAGAATATGTGAAATACAGGAAAAACGAGAATGATCAGAGTTGGAATGAAGCGAGAAGATAAACGGACAACAACAACAACAACAACAACAACAAGCCGTGTTTTACTGAGACGACTGTAGAACGCAGGAACGACTCTCCAGCAGCAACAACAAAAACCAGTAACATCGTTTAAACACTGAGAGCCGGCAGACAATCCCAGCAGGCTCCACCAGCAGGACGACTCTCAGCAGGCGTTCAGGCCGATGGCGTCTCGTTATAATATTATGGGCTGGATTCTTAAGAGACTCCAGTAAACTAGATCACTGTAACTTTACGCCTGTTTCTATATGGTGAACTCTGTCTCAGATTATTGATCTGACTGATAACTTCCTGTCGTCACTCAATGTCCGATATGAAGCTTCAGTCTGGTTTCTGACTCCGCCCACACGTCTTCACGTATTTAACTACATGAGAGACAAAGAATCTACAGACGGCTGATCGTGTTATTTTATTGTCTAAACTGACAGCTGTTGGTTTTAATGATGAGTCTCATCTGACAGACAGGAAGTAGGCGGTAGATGTTGGTCGGTCACGTCTTTATATGCAGATGACTGGTTTCCTGTGAAGAGTCCAGTTAAATGTCAAACAGAAGCCATATTGTTTGGGTCAAAGATCAGATTGAAGAGGTTCCCTGGTTTTAATGTTGTCGGTGTCGCTGTGCAGGAGTCCGGCGGCGAGCTGGACGACCACGTCAGCAGCAAAACGTCAGGACAGGAAAGCAGCGCTGGAGCTTTAGTCCAGCATTTTATCAACTAAACCTGCTGTTCACGGTACGAGAGTGAAACACAGACTTCAGATTCAAATCAATCAATCAATCAATCCATCAGTCACAGC